>NW_024882742.1:0-205599 GCF_019059575.1 Amphibalanus amphitrite | reverse complement strand
ATATTCGCGAAAAAAACTGAGGGGGAAGGGCGTAAAATGCCCCCCCCCCAGCACGGCGGGGTGGTCGACATAGCGACTCGGACTGAATAAATGCCTTTAACGGTTTCAACGGTTGAATAAGGTGAGAGGATTGAGGTAGGCTTGAATCGGATTTTCTTCGCTTGTCGGTAGTTTGGGTTGAAGTTAATTTCGCGAGCTGTCTAATCATTTAGCAGGGAAAATTCAGCTGCACATCGTTCGGGTCAAAGTAATACCAAACATTCTCAAATTTTGTAGTAAAGAGCCAGTAGTCTACGAATATATTAAAAAACAATTAGAAAAAGAATAAGCGGACCGGTTTCGTCTATCAAAGACTTCTTCAGCGCTTTTAAAAACGTATAAGAAAAAAAACTAGCACAGTGACAATCGTTTGAAATAAAATTGGATTCAGTAAGAACTAAGAACTTCATTGTCCGAAAACCGCTGACAGTTGATAACTCAATGACACTTAGAGCCGTGCATAAGGAGGCGTGAAAACACTCTCCTCATCTCGTTCTATTACGAGAGGACCATGTCATGGCGTGAGAAAGGTGTTCTCAAGATAAATGACACTGTATGAGTGAATAAATAATCCGCGCCCCCTTGGGCGCCTTGGCGGACCCTACCACCTGATCGGGTGGTGCAGCCGTTTCGCCTTCCACCTGAGATCTCGGAAAGTTACCGACCGGTTTTGAACATTCAAAGAGCGTTCGATAGCCCCACCACGGAACTACCTTGTTACCAGGTTTTGTTGACCTAGGTGCAACCCATGACGTCACAAGTCAGGTCAAAGGTCGCATTTTTTCACCGATTTAGTCTAAGGAATGCGTTAGTCAGTTAACACATCAAATAAAAGGCATGTAATCGAAAAACATCGATGGAGCGCTGGTTGTCTAATACATATGTTGCCTAAAGAGGTCATTGATGCCAGGTCAGTTCACAGAGGTCAGGTCACTAAGGGTTGCAATATGAACCCAACTATGCTAGGGTCGTGTGATACATGTTTTATGGCCAATTTTACATTTAGAATTCAATGGTGTGGGCTAGACGGCCATTGGGGCCAGTTTTGATTACATTCTGGTGGAGGTCAGGTCAAAGAAGGTCAAATTTGAAAGTTGATATTTTGCATAAAAGGGGTATCTATTCGATGCAGCTCATCACAGGAAATCCAATGGTGGTCTTTGGCTTGCTCTGTGTGTTCTGTGACGGCTAAAAATTGAATTTGAAAAATTTTACGAAATAAATTTTGAGTTTTTTTTTTTGGCCATAACTTTGCTAAAAATGGAGCTAACGAGTTTAAGTTTGGCATATCTAGAGCAGATAGTTCCATAACATATTTCAGTTTTAATTTTGAAAGTTGTTGGTATTTTCGGGGTGTTTACTTCTATAGTTTTGATGGTCAAAATCAATTTTTGTTTGGAAATAAGAGTTAGCAATTTGGTAGCGCTGATTATTTTACATCTTTTTGATTTTGAATATTTTTCGTTATCTTCAAAACTTTAAGCGTGACAGCTCTTCCCGCTAAACCTTTTATTGGGTCGAAATGACAGAACATGACATCCCTCTGACGTCATTTGTGACTAATCTTTCATAAGAGCTCTGGAAAAATTTGGTCACAAGGTGTAAAAAATGATGCCCGGAGGGGTCTTGAAAGTTTGGTGGCGACATTTGCTATACTTTAGGAGATATCGACTGAAAAGGAGAGAGGGGGCTGTTTCGCGCCGCCCTCCCCCCCTCAACGGGGCTTTCAGTTGCTGCTCTCACAGAACTATTGGTTATATTACAACGTAGTGGAATTGCAAGTGGCAATATAAGCTTCCTGCCAGCGCCGGACCAGAGTTTAAACATGCAGGCTGAATTTTAACATTTAACTTTTTAATTTTTAAACCGTTGAGCTTTTTAGAAGTTGTATGAACTGTTCAGCTCCTTTTGCGGTCCATCACAGCGGGCTTGTATGTCATTTGTTAACCAAAATCGAATTAAAAACTATTTATTTGGTCTGGCTACCTCGCCACCTTCTTAACTGGATCGTTTAGTAGCTTTTGATTGGGCACTGCCCACGTTGTCTGTCTAGCTTTTCGTGTCATAGACACTGTCTATGACACGAGAAGAGGCTGCTGACATCGTTTGTCGCGGTTGGATAATACCAATCCACGTCCCAGTGGCTGCTCGATCGCACTTTCCCTGGCCCACCTCTCCCACCAGGCTAGACTTTGCCCGGCACAGCCGTCGCCTCAGTGCCTCGGGCAATGACCCGTTCAAAGGGGCTCACAATTCGTATGGTGCCGTGGCTCTCAAACCAATACAGAACAGTGAAACGCAAAGGCTCACTTTCCATATAAGGCGAACGGCTGATTCTGGCGCCGGGGCTTCATTCATGCTAAGGCGCCCAATCACAGCGCCGCATTTCAGTTAGTGTCGGGTGCAAAAGCTACTATGCTCCGCCCCTCCATCACGTGACCCTGCCCTCACGTGGCCTCAGTCACGTGGTGTTTCCACTTCTTGGCGCATGGCGGCGCTAGTCTCGCAGGGGCGGTGGTAGCTTGCTCCCCCGCCGTCCGGGGGTGATGGGTAGCAACTGCTGGTGACTGTACCTTTGTCGCGGTAATCGTTTTCTAGGTCAATTCCTGTTGTGTGCAAAATATTTGCCCGTTCTGCATTTATGCCAACATTGCCGTGTTGGGTTCAGCTGATCCTACACGTGCAAGTGTTGCCTTCTCAAGTCATGGTAATTGATGTGCCTACCTTCGGATTAGTGACTGCACTATTCTACAGCTTCATCCATGAGACTTGTTCTGGCTGAACTACATAATGATCATTGATCCCAGCGCATTAATGTGAAATAATAACCTTTTCAGTTGATAGCACTTGTGTATTCAGAACATTCAGAACACAAGTGCATTCAGAACATTCCAGGGCAGAGTGATGTGATTCCGTCCCTGGAGTGCACGTTGGACGACAGTCAGTCCTACCAGGCCATAGGTCTTTTGATTGGACAGGAAATTATGTCTACTGTCAAACGTTTCTCCCACCGAACGGAGAAAAAAAGACTTCGTTGGACGTCCAGAGCCGCTGATATGCGCCAATCTGCGGACTGAATTAATGTGCTCGCCCCGCCTAGCCCACTCTAAAAATCGTGTCTCATAATGAACCACCAGCCAGCAGAATTCAAATCGAGCCGCTGAAATGAGTCTCTGCGGTGGCGGCTGGGCGGCGGGGTGGCGGCGGTCGCTCGCGCCTGCGCACCCTCTCTGACTTCACCTCCCTCAGGCCGCAATCGTTCCCAACTGCGAATATTTATCGGAGTTTTACGGCCGTTTTATGCAGATCGGGCGGCCGTCGTTCACAGCGGCTTCCGCGGCTCCAGATCGGAGTGCCGCCGGCGCCGATCGGGACGGCGGCGTCAGACGTTGATGACGCGTGTCGATGCCGGCGGCCGTCATCGGGTCCGGCGCCGGGTCGCCCGGCGGCGGCGCGCGCGGCAGTATTGGTCTCCGGCGGCGGTGATGGGCGCTGGAGAGCGGCCGCGGCCTCTCGGGGTCGCTCTGACCGCCGCCCGGCTATTAATTGTGAGCTGACTGCCGCAGACGGCGATGCGGTAGACGTGGCCGGGCCGCGTACGGCCATGGAAGGCCAGAAGTCGCGGTACGACCTGGCCAGGCTGCGTGTGCGGTCATGGAAGGTTGGAGCCGCGGCAGACGTGGTGCGCCGTAGCTAAGCTTTTTTTGTCGAACACCATAACATATTTTATAAGTCGTGACGAGGTGGGTGTTTCGCGTTCCCTGTTAGTAATTATACGCCAGGCAGACGTTAGCATTAGTCAAACGTAATTAAACTGGACTCACAATGCATTCAGTGATTCATAACTAAAAAGCTTTCACCAGAAAAGGCCTTACTACATGTCTATTGTAAGTACCTACTCTCTTCGCAGACCACTGCTGATACGTGCCCAAAAGTCTCCTGCCACCTTTTGTATCACAGTTGTGTGGAACTCCCCTAGCTGCCATCATGTGCCAAATTCAGCCTCAAAGTCAGATTAACTCCTGGGCTGGCGTTTCGCGCCGGCGCCCCTATCAGATCTGGCGCGGCCCCCCAGTAGCGCTGCGAGCTTAGTTCACGGACATGAGCCGGTTTCCGTCCGGAAATGAAACGCCATGACGACACGGCCCATGATAGAGTCGGCCGGGAACGGCGGAAAGGACACCCCATTTGAGCGGCCCGGAGCACCCACACACGGCCCCTCAATGGCGTAAAGCCCCGGTCACACTACATTAGGTGGCCGGAGCCTGCTGGCAGCATCACCATGCGAGGCTGATGTATTTACGCCAGGTACATACCATGCTCAGTAACTTAGCAATGAGGTCATCTATTATCTGTCTATCTGTTTGTCTGTCAGTCAATCTGTTTGTGTCTAGGTCTCTCTCTCTCTCTCTCTCTCTCTCTCTCTCTCTCTCTCTCTCTCTCTCTCTCTCTCTCTCTCTCTCTCTCTCTCTCTCTCTCTCTCTCTCTCGCTCTCTCTCTCTCTCTCGCTCTGTCTCTTGCTCTCTCTCTCTCTCGCTCTCGCTCTCTCTCTCTCTCTCTCTCTCTCTCTCTCTCTCTCTCTCTCTCTCTCTCCCTCTCTCTTTCTCTCTTAGGTACTCCATTCTCCTCTTCCTTTCCACTTTCTTTGTCTGTCGCACTTCTTTCTTTCTCACCCACTCCATTCTAACTCACCCACTCTTCCTCTTAATCGACCTCTCACACTCTCCCCTTTTCAAACTGCATGAAAATAATCGCAATGCTATGATAGCTCATTGTAATCGCATTACCCTTTATCGTATATGCAGATGAAAGATGCAACCTAAAGTTAGTGCTTCTCATGAAATGTTTCTGTGAATTCCATCACTAAAATTGCCTATAATGGATAGTCTCTCTGGCTGCAAAGAGAAAGGCATTAACCTTTTTTCTATATGATTTTTTGTTGCATTTTGTGCTGCATTCCAAGGATGCCGCAGCGCTGATAGCAGTGCACTGTTTTGTAGCAGTGAGAGTAAAATGAGTTGTTGGCAAATTTTAACATTGTTCACGTTATTTTTTAAATCATGAAATATCGTAGCCTACCTATTTCTCAATCCGTTTTAGAATTCTACAGCAATTATTCAGTTTAGGTACTACATCACAACAAAATCCTACGGCGCAACCATATATAAAAATTATCGATAAAGGCAATTTATTTTGGCTTTCATTGCACCAACCAGATCAAATAGAGGCTATGTTCAGTTTGCAGTATCAGCTACAAGCACGCCGTACGGTCCGTAGAGCCGGACGAAATATGTCCTCCTGCCGACGGAGATGTGACCTCCCTCCCGGTGCCCCTCCCGTCCCGGTTTCCGAGACATCTCATTAGTATGAGCCTGAGCCGGCGGCCGGCGGCGTAGCGCGCCTCTGAAACACACTAACGAAACCGTGGCGGCTGCGGGCGGTGTGGCCATCTGCCGCCGCCAATTACAGCCCCGCCGCCGCCCCCACCCCGGCCTCTGCCTCTGCCTCTGCCCCACCCGTCCACTCTGCCACCCCACCCTCGATAAGACAGCCCCGCCGTCAATTCGCGCGGTTATTCCAATCAAGTATGGCGACACAGGTCACAGAGACCGCGACAAAAATGAAAGAAAAGGCATGCGAAATAGCCAAAAACGAATGGGTGGAGAGCAACGAAACAGCGCAAAAAAAAAAAAACATTGAACAGTAATCAATAAGTGGTCAGAGTTTACTATTACGGAAAGGCTCAAGGTTTCCTCAATAAGCCTCATCGATGCCGTGGGTCGGATCAAGCGGACCACAGAGCTTAGGCTGGTTAGGTGGGTCATCGGCCACAGACCGGGGTTAAACAGACTGTGGTGAAATAGAGCACCAGCCCCAGCCGGAGCGGCGCGGAACACTGGCTACAATACTGACATTATACGCACCATCGACTTCTGAACTGGGCTCAGTTAGTTCCGGCCGGCGTAGGCAGGCAAAATTATGGAACGCAGGGGCAGATTCTGTGCCCCTATCTATTTTCGAGATTGGAGAACCAAAGGATCAGCTTCGATGTGAAAAATAGGGTAATTGAATTTTAGGCTGGATCTGCCGTTAAAGACGTATGACCTCGAAAGTAAGCCTCTTTCCCAACATTACTTCTACCAGATTATATAGCAGTAATCTTATTTGATTACTGTAATCTTACATATTTGCTCAAAAAGCAGCACTCTTCTTCACTGTTGGTCAGCTTCGGTCCGTCTCTCTCGATGAGACAGGTCGAAAGGAGCGCGACTGGGCAGCACAAAAACAATGTTAACTGAACTCGGCTATTGAGCGGTGTTTGCTGTGTACGGCAGACGGCAGGTCGCCGGGCCGGGGGAAGGAGCGACTGTTTTGGCACCGATCCGGCCGCCAAGCGCGACCGGCGCGGCGGAAAATCGAATTCTCGGCGATAATCCGGCGTCACGGCGGACCGCTTCATCTTGGAGCCTGGCGTGCGCCGGCAAACAGCGCTGCGACCGGGCTGACTAGGGTAGCGCCGACAAACAGTGCTGCGACCGGGCTGACCGGGTAGCGCCGGCAAACAGTGCAGCGCTAGGCCCCCGGACTGAACGGGGTAGTGCCGGCAAACAGCGCTGCGACCGGGCTGGCCGGGCGGTGCCGGCAAACAGTGCAGCACTGCGACCGGGCTAGTTGGGGCAGCGCCGACAAACAGAATGACGCACAAGTGGAATGACATCCAGAATGATGCACAAGTGGAGGCATGTACCGTCCGTTCTCCAGCTTATGGAACAACATTCTACACCTATCGATAGACGAACGGCTATATTTCTTGAACTGCTTGATCGCAAACATCGAAAACAAATTGACGACCGTGAATTGTTTTGATCCACCACCGGCTCACAATATTTTTCAGTTTGGTTATTCCACCAGACAGCTATTGGATTATCACATTAATTTCCCCACGTTCTGGAAGCTGTGATCACAACACCTTCACCGATCCGTGAAATGGTCTGCTATAGGATGAGAGCAAACACTGCCGGGCAACCAACGCTACTCTATTTACCGGTCCGCTGCAAACAAAATTCATTGCTGTTTTCGTTCACGTATGCTCATACATTCACTCCGTAAACATTCCTGTGAAATTCCGATCAGCACTGCAAGTCGTCACCTGAATCGGTAACTGGCGAGTCGCGACCTCTTCAAGGGAAACCGTATATCAGAGATTCATTCGTGTGTGCGTGCACTTCAATCGGTG
This sequence comes from Amphibalanus amphitrite, assembly GCF_019059575.1. NCBI lineage: Eukaryota > Metazoa > Arthropoda > Thecostraca > Balanomorpha > Balanidae > Amphibalanus > Amphibalanus amphitrite. The sequence continues at coordinate 198,323 of NW_024882742.1, read as the reverse complement.
TCATATGGCTAGCAATATCTTGAAGCAGCGCTCCTTATATTCAAATGTGTATATTTCATCAATGTGTCCCTCTTTGATCTCTCTCTCTCTCTCTCTCTCTCTCTCTCTCTCTCTCTCTCTCTCTCTCTCTCTCTCTCTCTCTCTTTCTCTCTCTTTCCTCTCTGTCTCTCTCTCTCTCTCTATCTATCTATCTATCTTTCTGTCTCTTTCTCTTTCTCTCTCGCCCCTCTTCCACTGCCTCTCGAAGCTCGGAAGTCAGCACTCTCGTCTACACATATTTGACTCATCCTCAACCCTTGCCTGCTTCTCGGGGTCCTATCAGCTGATCCCCGAGCCCACCCAGCTGTGTCTGATCCCCCGCCAGTCTCCTGGTCCCGTCTGTGGACCACGGTCTCCCGGACCTGGTCCCTGGTCCGGACCAGAGCAGGACCAACATCTGCTGCAGCGATCCAAGGGAAGAGGACCGCAGCGGCGCCTGCAGCCGAGCTAAATGGATGAGGCTATTCGGAGACGGCCAAGTGACGCGATCATAATTTGATGGGTGAAGACCAGCTCGGTTCGCCATGAAATTTGGCTGGCCGAGATTTGATGGGTCCAAGTCGTGATTCATACCGTCGCGTTTGGGCTGCGAGTGGCGCTCGGCAGCTATCTGGACTGCAGGCGCGCCTGAGGCGCTGTTACCATTAGCCAATGAGGCTCATATAGCGGGCATTTTACGGCAGAGGCGATGCTCCATTTGCACTTGTCAGAGGGTGAAAGTGACATGAGTGGGACATAAATTAGCGGACCGGATGGGGCAGTGAGGGTGATGGACGGACTGAACTCGGTGGTCCGGTCCCGACAGCAACAGGTCAACTGCACAGCGCGCCCATTATTTTTGCAATAGAAGGCTAATTTGGACTAAACTTTTCAACTTAACCTGGTTATTTATTCATGCGTCCTTTTTGTACATAGGTTTATTGAAGAGCATGTACTGTCCATTCATTTAGTAAGCTCAAGGCTATGTAAACCAGTAAGCTATATCTCGTGGACGTCATTATGCGTACCTACACCTACAGCAGTTCAAAATGTGGATAAACGACTATGATTTGTCGTTGATTGTTCGCATGCTTGCAGGTCGGCTCTTAGGACAATATATTGTATGCCTGTATGTATGTCCGTCATCCATTTATGTCTCCTTTCAAATCAATCGTCGCTAGCCCGAGTCGGACTGAGCAGTGAGCCGTCTCTGTACAGGCTGACGCACCTTTATGTTCAGCACACATACATCAGCTGGGGCGTGCCGGAGCGGAACCGTGCCGTCTGTCGCGGGGCGTCGCCGATTGAAACGAACGAGCCGGCCGGCCGACTGTGCTGTAGGCGCATTATCGCCGCGCGATCAATGAGATTGATACCTCGGCCGGCCGGCGCGCCGCGCCCCAGTCCCGACACGCTGACGTATGGCCGGAAACCTTTTTGCATGACTTCTCTCCGCGGCCAGTCTGTGGTAATGGATTGGGGCAGTATATACGAATAAAGGAAAATGTTTGCTGCATAACAGTGAGGAAGCTAGACGTAGTCCTCTGGGACTAAGCGATTCGGATGAAAGCGGATGGAATGCACATTCTCTTGAGCTGACATGTGATCAAGGGAATTGACAGGTGAAACATGTCAATAACAGAGTCATCGCTCAGGTTCATACAGCAGCAGAATATCACCATTCAAGAAATATGCTCATAAATTCAAGTTCGGGATTCAACCAACCACACATTCGGGACCTTCAGGGGTTTCCACTGACGTCTTGAGGCAGCCAGCCGCCAGCTCAGAGTCCGTCTCGCGACACTTGGAGGAAAGTGAGGAGTGATACATATTCAGTCGAACACTGTTATTGAACGTAGCAGGTTTGTATATCATTTAGGCAAAAGTAAATTTAGAATATCTACATCTGACGAAAATTTGGAAGTTCCAATTGAAAATAAGATTTGACCTGTTTTCGATGTAGTATGTATATCATTGAAGATATTTGCGACATCTTTGAAATTGTATTGGTCTTGAGGTGATTTGATCACACTGCACGGTTGCCGTTCACGCCTGTTGTGTCGCAGCTGTTGTTTTATTCATCCTGTTTTGGCGGCCTGTCCCCACCGGCAGCCCGTATGTTAATTCGCCTATTCGCCATTGATTGTGGCGCTTCCCGCCCTTGGTCGCTCAATTGGCGCATGTAAATAGCAGCTGACTGGCGAATGGTTGCGCGGAGGTGCGAACTACCTCCACGTCCTACGATTAGACGCGTAATCACCTTTTGCGTCTAATTATGTGGCTTTCGTGGCTTCCGTAATCCGCTTAAGAAAGGTATTTCAATGCTTTGGTGACAAAGGGAGCCGTATAACGATGCCGTCAGTGAGTACGACGCACCTTCTTATTTAGATTGCGTTCGACAGTTTTTCCAGAGCTGTCGAATGTCGTTAGAATTTTGACAATCAGATCAGTAGTTTCGGAGATAGGAAAGCTGGCTCTGTAGAGCCCTCCCCCCTCCCGTCCAGTCACTTGTGTTACGGGGGGCACCCAAATAATGTGCCAGATGAAGTATTCTATATGGTTCTGCACTTGAAAAAATGACTTGTAACAACAACTGAGAAGTGACCACCATGAAAGGCTTGACGGACTTCCGTTTTGCCTGCTAATAGCCCCATCGGTCATGCGATGAGCTGGTGGAAAGACATTAGAATATCCTGTCTGGCGCCGTGAATCGCTCCGATCGCTTAGACTGCTCATACAATTCAGATTGAGTTTCTCGATAACTCTTCCCGTATCGGAGCCGGAGCTCGACGCCTAAATCTGTCGAGATGGATGGCATCGGCGCCGCACACCGACCCTGACCGCGGCGCGGTCAGGCCAGACCAACGGTCACGGCGCGGCGGTCAGGGCAGACCAACAGTCAGAGCGCGGTGGTCAGGCCAGACCAACGGTCACGGCGCGGCGGTGCCGGTCAGGGCAGACCAACGGTCAGGGCGTGGCGGTCAGGGCAGACCAACAGTCAGAGCGCGGCGGTCAGGCCAGACCAACGGTCAGGGCGCGGCGGTGCCGGTCAGGGCAGACCAACGGTCACGGCGCGGCGGTGCCGGTCAGGACAGACCAACAGTCAGGGCGCGGCGGTCAGGGCAGACTATCACTCGATTACAATCGACAGACTCAGAATACTGACAGGCTGAGAGCGCGGGTGCACCTGTCGCCGGCCGACTGGTGTGCTAGTCGAAACCGAACCACCGGCTCTGAACGGACCGTGACGTACGCGCCAGGTGGCTGTAGCATTGGTAGAGTCACCAAAAATACCAGACCAAGGGCGGGTCCAGGGGGGCTATAGAGGCCATGCCCTCCCCCCTTTGGCTATGAAAGGGGGGCCAACATATCTTTTGCCCCCCCCCCTTTCATCCGTGCTGTTTCTAACAGCCGGCTAATTTTTCAGAATTATTTTCACCATTTCCATCGACGCTAAGGCCGAACATTAACTTTTTTGTTATTAATATGAACAGGGATTTACGCACGCACATAATTTGGCGTGCTAGCAACCAGCTTATGCAGCATAAGCACACTGCACACTGCACAGACATCTTGATTTTCGACTATGCCCGTTTGGCTGTAACTGCAGGGCGCCGAGGCTGGCCGCCGGATTCCATTAGTCTATGTCCTGCTGGAAGGTAGCCCAAAGATCCTCACTCAGGATTAGGGTCCGGATGGTAGCCGGTCATATTTCTTCAGAACTCCGGCCCATACCTCCCGGTGTATTGACGGATCGAAAAGTCACATGATTTATTGAAAGTTATAGACAAAATAGTTGCTCCCAGATGCCTAATATCAGGCACACGTTGCAGGCGAAAGTCAATTTCACGTACACATGCAGCAAAGAACCATGTCCGGTGCTAGCTTGTAGTTAGAAACATGCACTTTCGGTCAGATATCAGCGCAGCAGCTGATGGCTCAGGAGGGGGATAGCCGACCCGGCCCCACCGACAGCTCGCAGACTTGGGCACTGGAAATTCACGGCCGGTGTGCGCAAAATACTAGGGTTGACTATTAAGTAATGGAAGTGCCTTTAGCAATTAAAAGTTTTTGCACGTGCACACGTTATTTTGGTGCCATCACGTGCGCCGATGTTTTTTCTATCCAATGGTGAAGACCAGGTGTCTTTAGCTACATTTTTTTCTGAGCTATCGACGTTTTCCCAAGAGACCACCCAAACCTGCGTCGCACGACGAAAAAGGAGCCTGGCAATGGCCAAAATCGCGCACCAGCGCGAGGTCATTAGATCTCAGTTTGTGGTAGGGTAAAGGCCTGCTGAGATCAGGAAATTTATTTTAGAAGTGTATGGAGCGACGGTATCAGGTGCGCCGGGCAACAGGTGCGACGGGCGGTGTGCCGCGTGCTCGCGCAGATCAGCGAAGATGGCCTCCTGGCGGCGTTCCAGGACTGGGTCAAGAGGCTGGAACGGTGTGTGATGCTAGGAGGCGATTATGTGGAGTAGTGGTGCTGTTATTTATTGTGTTATATGTAATGTTTTTATGAAAATATAGCAACTTACATTATTTTATTCGTGTAGCCATAACACTTGGCCACTGAGCAATGGTGATCTCGCCCTGGCGCACGATTTTGGCCATTGCCAGGCTCCTTTTTTGTCGTGCGCCGCAGGTTTGGGTAGTCTCTTGGAAAAACGTCGATAGCTCAGAGTAAAATGTAGCTAAAGACACCTGGTCTTCACTATTGGATAGAAAAAAGATCGGCGCACGTGATGACACCCAAAAAATATGTGCACGTGCAAAAACTTTTAATTGCTAGAGGCACTTCCATTACTTAATAGTCAACCCTAGTATGTTTATCAGATTGCAATGCGTACACACAAGCCTGGGAGCAGAGCAGCATGCCATTTTTAGACATTGCCATTTAATGATGCATGTCATAGAAACTATAGTAGCTTTGCCAGCCAGTATGGTTATTGGTTTGTACTAGCAAAGGGTCATAATCAGAGTGACATTTACTTGCTTCGGAGGTTAAGTGGCTCATCACCAAAAGATCAAGTTTTTAAACAAATGGGCGGGCAAATGTCCTGCGAAAGCCCATGTCACAAATACCTAACGCTCCTTTCCGAGCGACTTCAATATAAATTGGGCGTTCACGAGCTCTTGATCAGTCTCATTCGGACAGCCATAACCGGCACGACTGCAATGGCGACCGCGTCATTTTTCCTTACCGCGTCGGAAGCGCTGCTGCTCATGACCCCGGCGACGGCAAGGTCTGTAAGCAACACCGTCTTCGAAATCATGGACCTGATCTCCGCCCAATGCCGCACCGCCATCGACGACTGAGACGCAGCGATTAGGATTCAAGCTGCCCAGGAAGAGCTCAGAGGGATGGTGAGCTCCCTACAGCAGCAGCTCACTCACGGGCCAGAGGAGTGTCCCGGAGGCTGGACGCGCCACCTGGACACCTGCTACCTGGTCACGGCGACCAATTCGAGCTGGTACGAGGCGCAGTATCAGTGCGGGACGCTGCACCGTCGCGCGCAGCTGGCCATCGTGCCGCCGTCGGCCGGTGAGCTGACCGAGCGGATGGTGACCGACACGGTCAGCGGCACCCGCGGAGCCTGGATCGGCATGACGCGTCTGCAGGAGTCGGACGACACGTTCGGCTGGATCGACGGCACGCAGCCCGTGGCCACGCGCTTCAGCCCCAACGAGCCCAACGGCGACGGCGACTGCGTGCACATCTGGGGCCCGGAGCCGGGCTGGACCACCGAAGGCGGCGTGGCGCACGGCTGGAACGACCTGCCCTGCCACTACGGCCTGAACATTCTCTGCGAGATTCAGCTGAAGTAAACTGTCAGCGGCATAAATTTGCATCATGCATGTATGATTGTCGATGCTCATACAAATATGTTTTTGGCTAATGTCAGCAACTACAAACAGCAGGTTTTGAAACATCGATGGCAAACAATAAACACCCATACCCCATAGCCTCACAATTAATGCATCAACAACCTCGCAGAACATCGCGTAGGAAGCTGTTTATTGCCTCAGGGGGCCGATTAAAGGTCGACGTCTAACCATGCACATGTGGCTAGGCACTAGGCACGTAAACATCATCAAACTAGGCACGTTAACACCAAGTTTAATAAAAGATGGGGACAAAAGCGCCACTATACTCCCGCTTCTTTTTTAAGGGCTTGGATAGCCCTCGACCGCAAACATTTGACCCATGAAGCGGTCGGCGCGTCTAGAGTTGTCATTGCCGGCCGTCGGTAAACCCAACATACCCAGCCCATGTCAGGCTCCCCGACTGTGGCGACTGCTGACTATATATACCGATGACGTCACGGCCGGTCTGGCGTCCTGGAAAGGGCTTGCAACCGTCTGAGGGTCTCCAGTATAAACTGAGCGTGCGGCCACTGCGGGTCCGTCTGCCGGAGCCGTCCGAGATCAGATCTGATCGACATGGTGTCCAGGTCCCTCCTCTTCACCGCGGCGGCGCTGCTACTGGTGTCACCGACAACGGCAGCTCCCCCGATCGCCACCCTGCAGGATGTCATCAACAGGCTCACCGCCTCGTGCCAGGAGAGTGTCGGCGTCCTGGACTCGTTCCAGACCATCATCAGCGGCCAGGACATGCTGAAGGACATGCTGACGGCGCTGCAGCAGAAGGTGACGCCCGCGCCGGCCGTCTGTCCGGACGGCTGGACGCGCCACCTGGACAGCTGCTACGTCATCCCGCCGGCCAAGTCGGCCTGGCACGGGGCGCAACACCACTGCGCGGCGCTGGACCGGCGCGCGCGGCTCGCCTCCGTGCCGCGCGAGGCCATGGACTTTGTCAGGGAGCTGGTGGCGGCCAGCCCGGCCGACGGCGTCTGGCTCGGTCTGCTGAAGCTGGCCTCCGATCACTGGGTGTGGATGGACGGCTCGCGCGCTGTGCTCACCGCCGGTGACTTCAGCCAGGGCGAGCCGAGCGGCGACGGTCCCTGCGGTCACCTGTTCGGGCCCGGTGATAGTCTTCAGAGAACGGGACTCAACGACAGGGTCTGTGATTTCAAACTGCACTACCTCTGTCAGATCGAGCTCAATTAGTGCAGCGCTAGAATGTGCGATGTCAAATTATGTGTTTTCATGCAAAATAAAGCGATATCCGCTTCGAACTACTTTCAGCGAGTCAGCTATGAACCCACGCCAAACCAAATGGAAAAATGTCACTGTGAAGTAACTTTAAGTTCAAAATTCACACCAACTCGAGTACTCAAGCGTTTTCGGAATGTCAGGAATGAAGTCTTTTGTAGAACTAAAAGCCGAGTAGGTAGGTATGTTTTGGCGATTGTCAATTGGGTAAAAGTGATGTGCAAATAAAACACGTTGCACACGGGCTGCGGCTCGCACGTGATAAGCGCTTCATTTATCTTAAAAATATACTTAATATATGTACTTCATATCCAATTGATCCTTCCATTGACATTGGACATACTCGAAGGTAAACATATCTCAAGTCTTTGTAAAAACTATGAGTTGTTTTAACGGGATAAGACAATTTCTTCCGAATCAATGGTCGCTATTCATCGAAAATCGTCGATAATTTTCCGAAACATATTTGAAACTACGTAGCAGGCATCATTGTATTGTTAACTTGACCCTTTACCCAGCCGTTCGACAACTTTAATTAGCGCTTTCAGGCTCTCTGCGTTCCGATCCCTAACCTATGAGCGACATGGCACACGTAGGCGAACGGTTTCGGTACGTACATACCATCACTTATAGCCTTACATTATATTCAAGCGCAGACCGTTAGGACGTCGTTCCAGGAAGAATCTTGGTTCCAGGGAGAGCCGCCGTCCTGCGCATTGGATGTGACGGCTCAGTTTGGGCTTATGATGCCCTTCATGACATAAATTAGTCCAATTTGATCGAATTATTGCAGGCTGGGTCTAATAGCCTTAATTGGAGCCTGAAGGCATAGGTATATGTATAGCGTCTCATGCAGTGCTAGGTCCCCCCCCCCCCAAAAAAAAAAAAAAACTAATAATAGGCATTCTGGAAGCCGTATGTTCCGCGAAATGCTTTAGAAAAACGAGGACGTCGATAAACTGCGACTTTTGTACCGTGCTGGCTGCAAATGTCCTTAGGCCTCTGACGGTCGACCTGTGACATCATATAATGACTGTCGATAATATCAGGGACCCAGCCTAACTCGGAAATGAAGCAGCAACAGGATCTGAATTAAATGAAACAACAAATTCTAGCATTCTATCGGGTACGGAAGAATCGCGAAATAAAGGGGCCGGCAGGGCTGAATACCAAGCCCGTTCGTCCGAAAGAAGGGAAATCCGAGGCGATCAGGGAGCTGGACACTGGACAGCCAGCGACCTAACTATAGTCATAGTAGCGCTCTGAGGTTTTCTTGTTAGCTGCAAAGCTGCCGTGAGCCTCAAGCTGTCTCAGGGTCTGTTTACTAATGACAGTCGTCGACCAAAGATGGTAGGTACTGTCGACGAAAGATGCAAGGAGTGGGGTGCGAGGCAGCGGAGGGGGTTGTCGTGCCGCCCGCGCAGCAGACTCTGACTTCGATCGGAAGGCACTACAGCAGCAGCTCACTCACGAGCCAGAGAAGTGTCCCAGCGGCTGGACGCGCCACCTGAACAGCTGTTACATTGTCCCACAGACAAAGTCAAGCTGGTATGCCGCGCAGTACCACTGCGCGGCGCTGGACCGGCGAGCGCGGCTGGCCACGGTGGCTCCGTCGGCGGGCGACTTCACGGAGGAGCTGGTGGCCAAAGCCGTCAGCGGCTCCCGCGGCGCCTGGATCGGTTTGTCGCGTTTGGAGCCGGACGACGCGTTCGGTTGGGTGGACGGCACGCGGCCGGTGGTCAGGCGCTGGAGTCGGGACTGTGGTGACGGCGACTGCGTGCACATCTGGGGTCCGGAGGGCCACTGGACCACCGACGGCACGGTGCGACACGGCTGGAACGACGCGCCCTGTCACACCGATAACCATATCCTGTGCCAGATAGAACTGAATACATTGTGCTCCACATAATATTACTGTGCATTGCTGATCATGTAAATATACAGGTACCATAGTAGACAGTAGACATAGTAGACATAGTAGACAAAGTCTGAAAAATTAGAACCGAAGCTACAAGATAGGTACATAAAATATATTGGTCGCTCCAAAAAGGCAGATTTTCTTATGCCAGGCTTCAAGGTATTTGACCTTTACATCAAGGGTAACTCAAGAGTGTGCTGTAGATCCTATTTTATTTCATATGCCCATCAGCGGTAAGTCCGACCCAGTAATGTGTTGCTGGTATTACCAGAGCCTGTCTGTAGTAGCTGGTATACGATTTGTTTGGTCAATCGCATGGTGCTATTATATACAATACCTACCCACATTGCATATGCAATATGCACACCGACGTCTTGCAGAGTTGTTTGCACCGTGCAGTGACAGTGAACACTCTGTCCGTGGGTTCGTGGCTTTCGTCCCAAAGCCCAGAGGCGAGCCCTATCCAATAACACAGTACTCTCCGCGGTGGAGCAGCTCCGATTAGGGCACTCGGCGCCCCTCCCCCTTCCCACCCTCTCCCTCTGAGCCCAGCTGACTGATTGGACCGCTTCCCTCCCCGCGAACCTAAGACGAACACTTTGAGCTACCACAGCCTCCCATTTCATAGCCGCTGAATACATAGATTCCAGGTGTGTGGGCGATAGGTACCGGGCCAGTTAGATTGTGACGCCCATTGTTTAGATGTATGAGTGACCAGTTACCGATTCACCGGCAGCACGGACGTCGGACATCTGATGGCCAAGTGGGAGCGTTTCAATAGCAGCAATTTCTCTGAAGCAATGTAAATACACATTGGTCTGAGTGCAAAGCTGTATGGGAACTCCATTGACAGTAATGACGCACAGCTAATGCCTGATGACGTGCGTGCTAAAAGAATAACAACTAATCGAGTTTATGACAAGATTATCGTAGCGACATTTGTTGATGATCGTCCATCCACTCAGGATTGAGGCCATTTTTCGGAACGTGGCACGGGATAACCCATGCTCAAAACGCGTAACATTTGCATCAGTTGACTCTTGACATGTTCCAATGCAGCTAGGGGTGCTGGCACCAATCAAAGTCCGAAGTTGACGTCCAGCCCCCTCCCCGCCCTGGCCTCTCCAGCCCCATGATGACGCTTCTGTTGAATAAGCATGGCCGAACGACGCTCGTGGCGCCGCCGGCCGTCCCACCAGACGCCGACAGAGCTGCACTCGTCCGACCACCTCCAGTATAAACTTGGCGTGCAGCCGGTGCGGAGCACTCTGCCCCCGGCCGTCTGAGCTCAACTCTGACATGGTATCCAGTTGGCTCCTCCTGTCCGCTGCGGCGCTGCTGCTGGTGTCGCCATCGACGGCGTCCTCTGCAAGCGGCGCCGTCCAGGACATCATCGAGCAGCTCTCGACGGGCTGTCGTGCCGGCATCGACGACTCGGCAGCCGTGGAGGAGATTCGGCTCGGCCAGGAGGAGATCAGCGAGATGGTCACGTCCATTCAGAAGCAGGCGGCGCAGGAGGCTGAGGAGTGTCCCAGCGGATGGACGCGACACAGAGACAGCTGCTACCTGATCCCGCTGTCCAAGTCGAGCTGGTACGAGGCGCAGCACCACTGCGCGGCGCTGGACCGGCGCGCGCGGCTCGCCACGATCTCTCCGTCGGCGGGCGACTTCACGGAGCAGCTGGTCGCCTCCACCAGAGGCAGCTACGGCGCCTGGATCGGCCTGTCGCGTCTGGAGCAGGCTGGGGAGTTCGGCTGGATTGACGGCGCGCGCCCGGTGGCCACGCGCTGGAACACGGGTGAGCCGAGCGGCGACGGCGACTGTGTGCACATCTGGGGGCCGGAGCACGGCGCGGCGAAAGGCTGGAACGACCTGCCCTGCCATATCGCCAGTCATATCCTGTGTCAGATCAAACTGAGGTAAACGCTCTGCACTGAATACCTGTGTGGGTTGTCGATGATGCTTATGCAAATACATGTTTCAACATTTCACTTGCCTTTTTTGTCTCTGCTCTGTCGTAGGATAACTAAAAGTGACGACATTTAGGGACCAATGGTCTCATGCAGGCCAAAAATTCACATAATGATTCATTACATTTACGATAGGCTATTGAATCACATCCGAGAGAAAGCAAAGCACTGAATAAAAAACGGCTATTTTCACACAATTGGAGAACTAGGCCGTTGCCCGCCGCCATCCTGCATTAACGCCTTTGATTGATCAGCCGGCGCCAACCAAGCGTTGACCATACATCAACCCCCTATCGGCCTCTGCGCACCACTGAAAAGCTGCTCTGGCAACAATCAGTCTCATGTCGGCGAGCTATGCGGTCCGCCCGCTGCTAAAGGGTTAATGGAGATGGAAGGGCGCGACACACGATCAGCTGATCGATGCTGCGTCATTGATTGAGGTAAACACAGTAGCCCATTCTCCATGGAGATTAATGAATGCCCTCAAGATCTGCTACAAGGCATTGTGCTATGCTGAGCATGAAAAATACCTTGCCATAATAAGAGTCGAAGTGTTAACCGCTAAACTTTTACCGGGGTTACATGAGCAAGTAAATGCGTATCAGGAACGGATTTTCCTATTCGCTCACCATTGTAGTCCGTTTGTAATTCGTATTAACACGCGCACTGCAGCGGGTCTGAGCCGAACACGAAATGCAGGGGGGGGTTGAAAACAACCCCCCCTGAGATCTCGAAAACGGCGCAACGTAGCGACAAGCGGTAAACGGCGTTGGATAGGTCGGGATGTTATCTAGAGGAAATACTAAGGTCATTTTTGTCCTAGGTCAAAAACGAGGTCACCAGAGGTCACCGAAGACAAAATGTTACGATTTTCACAACGGGAATTTCGCGGTAGTTTTTCTTGAATAACTCGTTACACAGAAGAGATAGAGAGTTGATTCGAACGCCATCGTTCTTAGCTCGTCAATGCGCATCGAATGATATATAATATGACCTCGAAAGGTCAAGTTGAAAATTTGACCTCAGGTCAAGGTCATGACCTGACCGAAATAGGTCATGTTGCATATCATTCGATCCGCATTGACGAGACAAACACGATAAACGTCGAACGGAGTCTCTATCTCTATTCAATCTCAAGTTATTGAAGAAAAACCGTTGGTGACCTCAGGTGACCTCAGATGACCTGGAGGTCACCTTCCAAAGGTCACAAGTGATATGTTTCGGCGAAATCACCAACAGGGACCTGTAATACTATGATCCTGAGCATATTGAAGTCATAGGATGGCATTCAGAGTAAGTTGAAATTTCTCCCATTGACTTATAATGGGCCGGTCGCAAAAATGACCTGACCTTAGGTCATCGATATAAAAATTCCGAGATATACAAATTGTAGCTCGTGATGCCCTTACTACTTCCTGCGGGTTTCAAGATCCTATCTCAACAACTGTGGGCTTGGTGGGATTGCAAACTTCGAAATTTACGTTCTGAGGTAGGGTCACTTGACCTGACCTGGTGACCTGACCATAGGTCACCTGGGGTCAAAATTTTCACTCAAGGTGCGCAACAGTTGGGAGAACAGGTATGCAAAATTTGGCGGCGCTGCGCGCCGCCGTTTTCTTGCGATCTGCGAAAAACCACAGGGGGGGGGTTGAAAACAACCCCCCCCCCTGCAGTGCGCGTGTTAACTCTGCTCATGTAACCCCGAGCATTGACATGTCTCCACCTTCAGATAAATGTAAGCATTCAAACGGTACCCGAATGTGTTTGTTTGATGATGAAGGCTGGGCTTGGGCATCGGTACAAATATCAGTAAATAGACGTTTTTATAAAATGTAACTCAGTATGGGCAGCATGCCACCACTTTTCATTTAGTCTATCTTCCCGCCTCCCGGTTAGCTTTTTAACTTTTTATGTGCGAGTAGGTACCAGCCAAGCCGTTTATTCATCTCGATAATCGTGTCACTAAATTCAGAGGAGGCGCTCGTCTTGCTCTGCATAGTGCACCAATTGGGATTCCAGAATGTCAAGAAAGCCGCATCTAGGACTGTACCTCTTGGACTACAACAGACCAACACCAGAGTTCAGTCATCAGTATCATACATCAGTTATAGACTGAACACAGAAGTGTTTGCCATTTATCCAGCAAGTGAACTGCATTGCGACAATAACTACTACCAATGAGAGCGGTTTTAGAGTCATGTTCCGTGTTTTAGGCATATGTTGTGTTTGCGTCCACCTTTGCACATCTAGGAACCCACACCCCAAAAACAGCTGATCCCCCAAAGCTCTGTTGGCATTCAGTAAACATTTTTCTGGCACGGACGTTGCGGTAAAGACGGGGACCAGCTCAGCATCGCCTTTTGTCACCTCGCTCGGGCCTGACTTTGGCGGTATGTCTTATCCGCGCGCTTCCCTGCATAAAGTGGCCACATAATATATCGCCACATGATGTATGGTCGGGTGCCGTCCGGCGGTACACTGCGGGGCTGGCGGTACCCGGCGGGCCTGGGCGCGGCTTCTCACAGCAGCTCTTATATGGAAACAGCACGATTTTAGAGGTGCGATGCTCGTCTCTATTTGACCTTGCTTTGGATGATAAGACGGGTTTGACTGATATTAGCAGTGCGAATTTACGTACTATACCCTGATTAACTTTGTTTGCAAGTTGCAAGGCGCAGCTAGGCATCTGTTGACATCTTACCTAAATGCTGACTGACGCTCTCTGAAGAAGCACCCCAAGCCTCAATGATTCATTCAAGCCAAAATGGAAGCCGGTCCGATATAATTCTCGCTTCACATTGGTCCGGAATCTCGCACAGTCAAGCAGTTCCACTGCGTGAAATTAAGCCATTTGAGGGTCCGCTGCTCCATTTCAAAGGCGCCCCGACCATATCACTTCTGCACGGACCACTCTGTGAAGAGAAATGGCCCGACTATCCATAATTTACATCTCCTGCCTCAGTCGATGAATCAGCATTCATGTAAATTTTTCCCGATCGCATCTGTTTTTCTCATTGAAATGGGTCCGAAAATGGTTACGCATTCAGCTGTCTATCCGAGAAGGAGGAGGCTTTGTCCGAATCTCCCGATCGCTTGAAGGATCGTATCGCATATCAGGTGATATTAAGATGTTAATGACGGCATATCGATATCATGATTAAGCAGCGAGAGCAGGCGGAAGGAACTCATTCCCGATTAGAACAGAATGACGGTTGGGATCAAACTTTGGGGCGTAATTTATGTGGTTAATTGACACGCAATTAATCTTCGACCCAGTGCAGTGGGGGGGGGGGGCATATGTTACCACCCTGTCGCGTTTGTTGCGTGTGAATAAAATACCGCCTGTACATCAATTTTGGACAATATGTGAATTTTTTTACCCTAGGTCATGTCAGGTCAGGTCACCAGGTCAAGCTAACTCACCAAGCCTAAACAGTTTGCAATCATGTCCAGCCTGCAGTGTTTGTCAGAGGTTTTAAACTTGATGGATTGCATGATGTTATGGACGCCTATAATTTGTATATCTCGGATTTTTTATGTCCGTGACCCAAGGTCAGGCCAGTGGCGTGACCTTCCCATTATTAATCAATGGCGAAAAATGAAAATGCCTCTAGATCCGTATGTACACTGAAAACAAGTTGAAAGAACGTTATGCAAAAGCATCTTAAAATATTCCACACTTAGGTTTTTTGGGTATTAGGGTAAACTGGCTTAGAGGCGAAGCAGAACGTCTGGTTCATGAAGAACACACACAGTGTTTCACATAGACCGAAGACACGTGCTGCTTCTTCGCGTGCAATCTTAGTGGCCCCAGGGGGGCTTCAACTCGACCAACACCGGTTCTTCTTCGTTCTCCCTAGTCACGTGATATTACGTCACACCAAGCGCGCGAAAGATAAACCCTTTGAAGGTTTTGCACGAACTAGCATCGGGTTTAAGAAGAAGGGGTTGTGGTTTAATCGGTGTAATGGCTTTCATCAAGACCACGCTCGCGGTACCACGTTCTAGCGTCCACCGGAAGCGATCGCCATTTTTCGATCGCGTTGGATCACGCTTTGTGCTGTGACGAGCGGCTGGTGCAAGATTGGGTGAATGGCAAGTAATCAAATATTGAAGAACTGAAATAAGGTTAATTTTTTGCTTGTCAAGTGTTGTGTATTATTTATATTACTTGTGATTGACCATAATAAGCAATATCACAACGCTCTTCAAATGCATGGATGAATGCATTGGATGAAGACAATTCATATGCAAGACCAATCAATGCAGTAAGTATAAAGTATTTATATGTTGTGTAAATGCCCCATAGCTTAAATTATGCATGTGGTATTTAGACAAATCTTCCAAATGAAGATAAACCAGGAATAGAATCAGCTTGCCATTTTGGGGTCAATTGATTTAGGTATAAATTTGGCTGATTTTAATAAACATATGTTCGTGCTGATTAGTGCAATATTTTATCTATACTGCACTTTATATGTCAAGTGCATTATTTTATTTTTGGAGTAGGCTCATGGTCTCTGAAGTCAATCTAAGTTTCCTGTTGAATAACGCATCCGCCCGACTCTTCATTCTAGGGGACGAGGCCATCTCCGCTCTGATTGAGGCCCTGGAGTCTGAGGAGAGCGTCCTGGCGCGCGCCGCGCGGAGACGTCGACATCGTCGAAAACGCTGGCTTGAGGCTGGTGGTGGAAGGAGAAACTGTATGTGATTTGAGAGAATGCGATATCGCCACCCGGCTGCTGACATGGGCGATAGCGCAAACATACAGTGTTTGTGAAAACATCCACTTGCTAAAGCTAAAAATGTGTTCATATTTGGCTCCTGGAGTTCTTTGGCTTGGATGTGTAAGGCAAGTGACGCGGCCGAATGGAAAGCGTTCCTGCAGGCTGATTGCGGGCTGATCGCAGACTGAATGCGGGCTGGTTGCGGGCTGATCGCATGGGCTGGTTGCGGGCTGGTTGTTCCTGACTGGAGACTTGCAGGCTGATTGCTCAGAGTAAAGAGGAAGGTAATACATTTTAAGGTGTATCAAGTACTGTGTTTGCGCAGCAGATGTGACGGCGCAGGTCGATAGCCATGCATGGGAGGTTCAATAGACGAATGAACGGGGATTTTGCGGTATTGCAATAGAACTGAAAGGGTTCTACAACCGATATTCAGAACACAGGGTGGTTTCCCTATAAACCTCAGGGACTTCTTCACAGACCCTTTGGGGTTCTTATCTAGGTGCTAAGAACGCTCTTATTATAAACCCTAAACCTCATAAGAGTCTTTGGAAGAATCGTGTGGATTCTTTTGATGAGAATGCAAAGCCGTCTACGTGAAGAACCATGGAGGTTCTGAAAAACGGTGGCATAACATTTTACCCCACAGGGGTCTAAATACCCCTGTACGTTCTTAACGTTCTTCCAAAGTGTTTTCAGTGTACGCATAGGAATAGTCCAAATATTTCAGAATCACAATGATTTCAACCACCCGTGACGACCAAGGTGTCATTTTTGCTGATAGCCTCTAGAAAGGTCATCCGAGGTCATTTGAGGCTACAAACAGATTTTTGCCAATAACTCTCGATTGGAAAGAGATAGAACGTCGGGAATGACCTCATTGTGCTTGTCTTGTTGAGACGCATCGACTGATATGCAACATAACCGTTTCCGGTCAGGTCATGACCTGGACCTGAGGTCAAATTTTCAAGTTGACCTTTCAAGTTCAAATTATAGTTCATTCGACGCGTCTCGACGAGAGGCACACGATTCTGGATAGAAATGTCGTGGCTTTTTTAACCCGCGCCCGGCTGGGGGTCCTGGATTTCCACGCCCTGCTGGGGGGGGGGTGTTTGAACACCCCCCCATGTATCTCGGCTCCTGGGCCACGTAGCGATACGCGGAAAGCGGCGTTCGAAAGAGCGTCAAAAATAATGACGAAATCACTTCGGTCAATTTTTGGTCAGTGTGGCGTGATGCTAATCTGTATTTTTCCTCACTATCACACACAACACAAATAACACAGAACGTGACATATTCACGTGACACTTATCCGGCTGCCTACATCTAAGCAGCCGGCACATCCTCCGTTTTTCATTTCTGATGTGACCTACTCCTCAGCATATACGGTGACCGAGATCTCTGGTTCCCAGTGATCTGAGGTTCCGGTCCTCTCCGGGAAACCTGAGGTGGTGCTGCTGCCTCTTGGCGTGGTGGCACTCTTAGGTACAAGCTTCCGTCGCTGGTTTCTCTTCTCTTTGTCGAGTCCGTTGTGTCCTGACAGGGGCTGTACTTCCGCAGATGACGTCGATTTCTTCGGTACACTCGTCCATCCTCTGTTTTGACTGCATAGGATCGGTTGCTGTCTCGACTTACAACTACGGCGGGTCTCCATTTTTGCTGGCCGGGTCTCGGTGCCATCAGCACCGGCGTGCTGGTCTGCATGGGGGGGAGATCTTTTGCAGTTCTGTTATAATATTTCTGCTGCTTTTCTTTTCTTTCCTGAAGGCGCCTTTCTGCATCAAGCGGTACTTCGGGATTGAGCAGTTTTCCATGGATGGGTAGCATAGTTCGAGTACGCCGTCCCATGAGTCGTTGCGCCGGGGAACTGCCGACATTTTCTGACGGTAGGTTTCGCATTTCTAGTAATGCTAGATATGGATCTGATTTTGTCTCGCATGTTCTTGTCATCATTCTCTTCATTTGCTTCACCGCGTTTTCAGCCTTTCCGTTAGACTGTGGATATCCGGGAGAACTCGTCGTGTGTTTGAATTCGTACATCTCAGCGAACTCCCTGAAATCCCTTGAGTTGAAGGGAGGGCCATTGTCGCTGACGAGCTCCATTGGAATACCATAGCGTGCCATATGTCCTTTTAGCAGTCTGATGATTTCTTTCGTGGTCTTGTTGTGCACTCTGTCGCATTCTATGAAGTCGGAATAGTAATCTACAGTGACTAGATATGACCAGCCTGCAAACTCCATGAGGTCACAGCCGATCCTCTCCCATGGTCTTGCTGGTACTTTGTAGGATATGAGTGTCTCTTTCTGTTGGGCTGGCTGATAAGCCGCACATGCTGTACATTTGGAGACATAGTCTTTTATGTCTTCGTTCATGTTTGGCCAGTACAGGGCTTCTCTTGCTCTACGCATGCACGTTTGCACTCCAGCATGCGACAAGTGCACGCGTTCCAGCATGTAGCGCCTTGCGCTGACAGGTACGAAAATTCGATCACCTTTAAATATTACTCCCTTGTTGACAGATAACGTGCTCCTGAGATCGAAATACCTGCGTGCTTCCATCGGTACATCACTTTTATGTTTTGGCCATCCTTTGCTGATGAGTTCTGCGAGTGTGCATGCTTCCATGTCGTTTTCTGACTCTGTTCTCAGGAAAATAGCCGTTTTGTCAGATATCGGCAGGTAGTCTTCTATCTCCAGTTGTTCTATGTTAGCTTCTTCTTGGCATCTTCCAAGTGAAGCATAGTATATTTCATCCAGATGTTCCGTGTTCGTATCCGGGAGCTGAGCTCTGCTAAGTGTATCGGCTAGATGCATGTCAACTCCCCTTTTGTACTCTATATGGAAGTCGAATTTCTGCACCGCTAGCATCATCCGTTGCAAGCGTTTCGGTGTTTCAGCGAGGCTTTTGAGCTGGATCTGTTCCAATGGCTTGTGGTCCGACTGTATTGTCACCTCTCTTCCCAAGGTGTACCGTTCGAACTTGTTCAGTCCGTAGACAATCGCGAGCATTTCTTTTTCGATTTGGGCATAGTGTCTCTCAGCGTTGGTGAGCGTTCGAGAGGCATAGGCGACTGGCTGACCGCATTGCATTAGACACGCACCAAGCCCCTCTTGAGACGCGTCCACCTGGAGACTAGTCTCGTCTTTGGTACTGAAGTATTTCAGAATAGGTGCCTCGACGATCAGCTTCTTTATGGCTCGTAGAGCCTCGCCGTGGATGCAGTCGTCAAAAAGGAAAGGTGCATCATCCTTCAGAAGCTGACGGAGTGGTGCTGCTACTGTCGACAGGTTTGGGGAAAACTTTTGAAGATAGTTGACCATTCCCAGCAGCCTCTGCACACCTTTCTTATCTTTTGGGGCTGGCATGGATTGGATAGCACGCGTCTTCTCTGGGTCAACTTGTAGACCCCGATCCGTGAAAAGGTGACCCATGTAGGCTACTTGTTTTTGTTTCAGCTTCATCTTGTTCATGTTCAATCTTATACCTCTTTCTCTACATCTTTCTAGTAGAGCTTTCAGTTTCCTGTCATGATCTGTGACAGCCTCTTCGTATGTGTCGCCTTCCCCGTAGATCAGAATGTCGTCGGCAATAGCCTTTATGCCATCTAGACCTTCTAGCTCTTGGTTTAGCCTTCTTTGAAATTCTTCTGATGCCACGGCTATACCAAATGGTAGGCGGTTCCATCTATACCGTCCCCAGGGTGTTCCAAATGTAGTCAAGAAGCTACTTTCTTCTTCGAGTTCGACGTGCCAATATCCGTTTTTTGCGTCGCAAACAGTGAACACCTTTGCCTTCTCCAGTCGGCACGTCAGGTCATCAACTGTCGGAATCGGATACTTGTTTCTTTTCAGCTCTTTGTTCAGCGGTTTGGGATCCAAGCAGAGTCGAAGGCTGCCATTCGGCTTCTTCACTACGACTAAGGCAGACACCCAGTCAGTGGGCACTTCCACAGGTGTGATGATGCCTTCACTGGTAAGACGATCCAGCTCCTGTTTGAGGCTGTCTTCCAGTGCCACTGGAACTGACCTCGTCGCCGCCTGATGCTGTTTAGCCTCTGGAACTACTTCAAGCTTCAGTTTCTCTCGGAATCGGCCTGTCCCGGTGAAAACATCCTTGTATTCGGCGATGAGTGCCTCTTTTTCTCCGGCGGCTCCTCCCGTGGTCACGTTATTGGCTTGATGCACGGTCATGATGTTGGCGTGGTTGACATTGATGAGTTCCAAGTCCTGTACAGCACTGACCCCTAATAATGGAGTATAGTCTTGTGGTACTACAAAGAATTCCACCTGATACTCCTTCATCGTCATGGGGTTCGTCACCGTCAGTTTGCATCGCCCCTTCACCGCACTGGTCGATCCATTGTACATGACAAGCGACATCTGACATGGCTGAAGCTTCTTTAGGAGGGGGTCATCGCATGCCTTCTTGTAGACGTGCTGGGGTATCACATTGACACCGGCTCCAGTGTCGAGTTGAAACCGCTCAATATGATTGTTGCCTATCATCAAGTGAGCATGTATCTTGCCGCTCCGTGGCTGTGACATTGCACCGGTGCTCACATGCAGAATGTGACTCGTCTCTTCTAACAGATTAGTTTGCTCTCCCTGTTGAGTTGCTGTTTGAATCTCGACACCAAATGAGTTAAGGTGTGTTTCTTGTGCAGAGCTTGGTTCATCGCACTCCATACCATTCGGTACGTATGAGTCAGCCATGTCCAACATCTCTACACGGGCTCGTCTACACTTTGCGGCGACATGGTTCAGGCGACCACAGATCTGACAGGTCTTTCCCCAGGCTGGGCACTGTTCTTTTTTGAACGTGTGTTTTGTGCCACAGTATTTGCACCATCCAATGGTTGGAGTTATTCTCCGTTGTTGACCTCTTCCTCTACCATGTACTGCATGAAGGTCGGCACTTGGTGTGAAGCAAGGTTGTGTCTCTTGCTGAGTCTTCTGAGTCATCGCCTTCATCTGATCAGATGCTGTCTCATGAGCTCTTATGGTCTGCATCGCTTGGTTCAATGTCAACTCATTTTCTTGTAGAAGCCTTCGTCTGACGTTGTCGTCTTGTATACCGATAATCACCCGGTCTCGGATTAGACTTTCCTCCAGGGATCCAAAGTTGCATGTTTTTGCTAGTTGTCTCAGGCTTGTAACGTATTCGTCCACCTTCTCCTGGTTTTCTTGCTTACGTATGTTAAACTTGTACCGTTCGTACGTTTCGTTTGGTTTGACCACGCAGTAGGCTTGGAACTTTGCTACGACCGAAGACACGGATGCCTGTTCTTCTTCACTTGTGCACAGACCATCCAATATCAGCAGAGCCTCCGGACCGATGCACGTCAGGAATGTGGCAACCTGTACCTCATCTGGCTTCTCTTGTAAGCCTGTGGCAATGGAGTAGTTTTTCCACTGTCGATGCCATAGCTTCCATGTTGTGTCTAAATTATCGTGGTTTTGTCTCAGTTTTAACGGACCTGGCAGAGGCAAGTTGGCCATAGCAGTGATTGCATGAAAGTATATCAGATATTTTGTTCCAATCGAAAGTTAATCATTTCAGGTCTATGTGAAAAAATACAAAATATTTACAAATAAGATACTTTCACTTCTGACACCATGTGGCGTGATGCTAATCTGTATTTTTCCTCACTATCACACACAACACAAATAACACAGAACGTGACATATTCACGTGACACTTATCCGGCTGCCTACATCTAAGCAGCCGGCACAGTCAGGTCAAAGGTCAGGTCACCAGAGGTCATTGAAGGCAAAATTTCGCCGATTCCCAGGTCGAATGTCGAAAATTTCCAAGAAGCCAACGCATAACTCGAGAACCAATAGAGCTACAGCGCCGCGGAAAAGCGCATTCGATAGCCCTGTTAGAGTCCTTTCTGAGTACTTCTCTCAGATTTGACCTAACGTCAACGGTTTTGCCTGCAGGGGGCAAAAACTGCAAAAATAGCCGATTTTTTTCGGAAACAGTTTTTCTGCAATAACTTTTGACCCAAGCCTTGTACGAGGTTACTTTCACCGGCATCGTGTTCCTCTCGTCAAGACGCATCGAATGAACTATAAGTTGACCTTGAAAGGTCAACTTGAAAATTTGACCTCAGGTCAAGGTCATGACCTGACCGGAAAGGGTCATGTTGCATATCAGTCGATCCGTATCGTCGAGCTGAACACATCTAAGGCGTTTTCATCGCTCTAGCATGCCTCTATCAAAAGTTATTTGCGAAAAACTCTTAGATACCATACGTGACCTAAGATGACCTCAGGGCATAAACAAGGGTCACGGACACCATTTTCATGTTCAGTGTGTCTAAACCACTTGTAATTCGGTGTTTGGGAGTGTTTATAATGTCTTTTGTCCAACAGAGGCGCGTTTCAATTTTCTCCCATTGACTTATAATGGGGAGGTCGCAAAATTGACCTGACCTTAGGTCATCGATATCAAAATTCTGAGATATACATCTTGTACATGCTATCGCTCTTAGCAATCGCTGAAAGTTTCAAAGCGATCAGCCACTCGGTGTAGCTATGACAGACATTGAAACTTTTTATGAGGTGAGGTCACTTCAAGTGACCTGGTGACCTGACCTTGAATGACCTTGGTCTGAAATTTTCACAACATGTGTAGAATTGATGTATGATAAGGTGTACCAAAAACGGCGGCGCTCCGCGCCGCCGTTTTTGAGATATTCGCGAAAAACCACAAGGGGGGGTGTTCAAACACCCCCCCCCCCCAGCAGGGCGCGGGTTAAGTCAAAAGTTATTGTCGAAAAACACTTTTCGTAAAAACAGCTATTTTTGAAGTTTTTGCCCTCTAGAGGCTAAATCGTTGACCTGAGGTCAATTTTGATGATGACCTTATCAAAAGAAGAGTTCAAAAGCTATCGATTGCTTTTCCATGCGTTTTTTGCTAGCTTTCATATAGTTCCTGGGATAACGGCATGTTTTCTGAAAATATAGGTAATGACAATTGGCAAATCTTAACCTTTGATGACCTCTGGTGACCCCAATATTGCTCTAAGATGAAAACTCACTGAAATACTTTCAAACGTACGCAATGAGAGCTATCGACTGCTTTTTACTGCGTGTTTCTAGTCCTTAAGTAGTTTTTGAGTTAGAGGTGGGTGGTAACACATGCCCCCCCCCCCCACACTATGGCGAAGTTGGCTGAGACCGCCACTGGGGCGCGGGTTAAGGTAAATGTCGAGAAACTGCTGAGTCAAGAAAGTCATGCTCGTGAGCGTGAGAGTTTTGACAGCAATATGACATTCAAGACTAATTGGCATGCCGAGAAAGCATTTACAATTAAATATGCCGAATAACTGCACAGTATATATTGTAGGTACTCGGCTCGAAATAAGACTTCACGGGAACTTTGTGTTTATACCTACATTTTCGAATGTTTAACAAATTAATTTGACAGCAATATTTTTTAACGATCAAAAAGTAACATGAAGAACGACGTTTTACTTCCAACTTCTTATCTCATAAAGCGCATCGTGAAACTGCCAAGCACTTATAAATAAGAAGAGAGTCCTCACAGTCACGCATAGGTACCTACCCGTGACTCACCAGTCTATTCGGACTGTGAACCTGCACCTGAGGCGGTCTGTATGACATATCCCTTCTCCAAGGCGGTGTTTTACGGTCGCTGCTAGCGCGCTACTACCACGCTGCCAGCGCATTTCGCTAGATGTTGTCCAGGTTTATGGTCATGTCAGTCAATGTTGGAGCCTCCGAGCTTGTTGATGTCTCCATGCAAACAGAATTTGAATGCACGCTTGCAGCGCGCTAGCAGCGGCCGTGAAACACCGCCCAGTATAGCAGCACCCGTCCGGTGTTGGTTCAACTGTCAAACGGTCACCTAGGACCATGGTGAGGCTCGTCCGAGCGAGGACGGGTCGGAGCACATGTGGCCAGAACGGCGACTCGTAAAATCTCACCGGGGTCTTCCTACGACCTTGTTAGAATGTATGCGGCTGGAGGTGGACAGTGGAGAGAAGATGCACGGCCTATAATGTGCCCGTCCACTGTCTACTGTCGTACCGAGCTGCTTCTCCGTCCACAATGATGATGTGCAGAAGGCCACGGGGTGGACTTAAATTCGGTGTCCACTCTCGCTCTTGAGTGACGACCACCGACCGGTGACAAGCAGCGGCAGTTGAATGTGAGGGCGATAGGACGTGAATTTAGGCGGATATTGGTACCAATGAGATCTTGGAGAATTTTCCTATAGCGCAAGACACTTTCTTTTCATTTCAGCATGGGTAGGTAATTTGATATGAAAATAGTGTTTTTGCTGTGGTACCTATGCATTGTGGAAGCAAAAACCCACGGACAAGCTTTTGAACGGGTTACTGAATGCAGCTTGAGCCGATATTTCGGCATTTCGCATCGTTTGGATGAAGATTAATTACAGTTGATCAGGCTATTTGATTCGAAAAAACAACATTTGCGTTTAACTCACTCTGCCTCGTAATGCAGGGTAAAGAGGATTTGTTACCGGCTGTCCCGATATGTCCTGTCCCGGTATGTTTAACACTCTGTCTCGTAATGCAGGGTAAAGAGGATTTGTTACCGGCTGTCGCGGTATGTCCAGTCCCGGTATGTTTAACTCACTGTCTCGTAATGCAGGGTAAAGAGGATTTGTTACCGGCTGTCCCGATATGTCCTGTCCCGGTATGTTTAACTCACTCTGTCTCGTAATGCAGGGTAAAGAGGATTTGTTACCGGCTGTCCCGGTATGTCCTGTCCCGGTATGTTTAACTCACTCTGTCTCGTAATGCAGGGTTAAGAGGATTTGTTACAGGCTGTCCCGGTATGTCCTGTCCCGGTATATTTAACTCACTCTGTCTCGTAATGCAGGGTAAAGAGGATTTGTTACCGGCTGTCCCGATATGTCCTGTCCCGGCTGTTCCGTCCGTTTTTATGCTAAACGAGCACACCCAGGCTAGAAGCGAACATGTCAAATGTACATACCTATAATTTAGTTTCAACTCATTACCAGTAGATAGGGCTCCTTGTAATTTGCCATCAGCGTCGTATGATATAGGTATATTGTGTCAGTTACATATGTATCTACCTTCGAATTTAGGGATCGTCCTTCAGTGTTCGAATTTCATTGTCTTGGTCCTTGGAGTCTTTTAGGCGGAATCCCGTCTCCTCGTCCAAAGAGTGTAGGGAGACTGATTTGGATGAGAGAGATGACGTGCGCTGACTCTGACCGGTCGCTCTCCGCGGCCTGAACGGGCCGCAGAGGCAGCCGTCCGTTGCCGCCGACAGCTGCGACGCAGATGGTTTAATCAAGCTGACAGACTGTCTCCACAAGAACAAAGCAAACATACTTCCTGTCATGTCTAGCTTTTAATAGAAGGCAGAATATTCTAGAATTCCGAGATCTTGGACGATCAAAGCTTAGAAATGCTGAGGTGTTCTAGCTGCTATGGACATCGAAGGTGCTTATACGTTCTTTGTTCTTATAGGTACGCTTATAGTTCTCATACGGGTTTGCACTAGTCTGTTTATTTGCGAGTGCGTTCCCTCCAGTTTTTCTCATAGTCTTTGGGTACCTATCCGAGCGAACGAAATGGTCAAGGGAATGAATTAATTTCATATGTGTATTTATTTCGGCGGCAGAAACGCGAATCATGCTTTTTGGATTATCCGAGAGTCCTGTCCCATGCAAAGCACTGACTTGTTATGACGGTACAGACCGCCGGTCCTGAGCCCCGGGCCCCGGGGCACGTCTTTCGCCCCATCCACCGGCCCCTCACCTCAGCCCATCTGCCGCCACTGTCTCCCGGCAGTCCCTTCCCAACGGTCGCTCGTCCCAACAAATCGGAGTCTGATGCCTCCCTCATTTATACGACTTGCGGCTTGCTGCAGAGAGCCAACTAAACCCAAGGCCACCGAAGCAAAGCACCGGAACCAGGCTGAATACGTGAGCTGGTTGATGCTCCGCTTCCTGGATGCCGATTCTCGGTGAGTTTTGTGAGTAGTTTCTGTCAGCCGGCCCTCGGTTTCAGAAATGGATAAAACACCTACTGAATGCATACATGCTGTTTAAGTGCGTATTTCACGGTTTTGCCCGAGTACCGGCCTGCATCGGACTGTCCAACTTTTTGCCCGAGTACCTACCTACCGGCCTGCACCGGAAAGTCCAACTTTTTGTTATGCTTTGTTTGGTTAGGCCGTTTCGGTCCATTTAAACCATTGCAGTGCCGGGAGGATGATAGGAATTAGGGGGAGGCATTGGTCTGAGCAGGCAGGTACCCTAGTCACCGGGGCTGAGACCGTGTCCAGCCCCCCCCCCCCCCATACACTCTGCACCCGTCTACGGGTGTGCTTCTTTCGCAGCTGCGGTGCACGCTCCAATGGGTGAGCCGAACGCATGGGAAAAGGGAAAAAGCTGCCTGCTCAGCCCGGAGGCCGGACGGGAAGAGGGGTTGCGGCGTGGAGGAGGATTTGAAGATCTTGAGGATGGAATGGAAACGACGGAACCGGGAACGGGTGCGGGGTGACTGTCCAGCTTCGGTTAGCGTTAGGCATATTTCACAGAGAGGAAAGGAAGAGAGAGAAAAGGGTCACGGGCACGGCCTCACGGCTCCGGGCTCACGTTTCGTCGGAACGGGAAACAAGTCGGTGACTCGGTAACAGCATAATTTTGAGGAGCGGTAGGCACACGACTGGCGGTGCCCGTGGCATTGCCCAATAATCTGATCATCGTGGATTGCCCAATCGGCAATCACCAATGCCCATGAATGAATGATGAATGCATAATTATCAATTCGCATTTAGTTATACCTACAAACCTCCCTTCAGCTAATAGGTAAAGCCAGGTAAAATTTGGTAGCATAGATAAAACCGATAAAACAAATTGGCTCTACAGCGTCATATATGTCAGATATTCTATTTCCAGTATTTCCTAGAAAAAAAAAGATGAATTGCGTCATAGAAAAATGCTTTATTGTTACGATTTGCTTTATTTAGGCCTAAGAGAAAAAGGAAACTGCTTTGGGCTTGAAAAAATGGACTTCTGAAAACTATTAAATTGTTTTAGTTGGGCCTCAAAACCGTTGAGGCCATGTTTTGTTAATTTTGATGGCATCGCATTTACCTTTCGACATACATTCGACGAATTAAAATCAACCAAACTATGACTATGACTAAAAAGGGTGACAAAAAAGATCCCCGAAATTATCGATCTGTGTCTCTTCTTCCACTTTTTGGCAAGGTTATTGAAAAAATTGTTGTTGACGAGCTTCTGCGACACGCTGCCCCAGTGCTATCCCCAGCACAACACGGTTTCCTGCCTGGCCGATCCTGTATCACCAACCTTACCACCTACCTTCACACTGCCTGGGGCTCGATCTCCGACGGGTGCCAGACGGACACAATATACACGGATTTCTCTGCGGCTTTCCAAAGTGTTAATCATAAATTACTCCTGTTCAAACTATCCGAGTCTTACTGTATTAGCGGCAAAATTTTGGATTGGTTCGTCTCGTACCTGTCGGAGAGAGAGCAGAGAGTGATCGTGAATGGAAGAACTTCTGAGTGGGCTAAAGTAAAATCCGGAGTTCCGGAAGGGGCCCTTCTGGCCCCTTTGCTTTTTTCTCTCTTCATCAATGATTTGCCGACGGTTGTGTCGTCGTCCAAATGCGTCATGTATGCGGACGACGTCAAAATCTACCGGCAAATTTCAACTCCTGCTGATTGCGGCCTCCTTCAAACCGACCTCATCAACATTTGCAAATGGTCCACCGATTGGTGTCTCTCTCTCAACGCTCAGAAGTGCCTTTCGTTCACGGTCACTCTCAAAAGAGCACCCATCTTACACACCTACCTTGTCAACAGTTTCCCCCTTCAGCGTGTCGCAGAAGTTCGCGATCTTGGAATTGTGCTGGACTCTAAACTAACGTTTTCGGCTCATATTACCAGTTCAATAGCAAAAGCAAACAGAGCCCTCGGACAGCTATTCAGATCTTTCCAGACCGGCTTGCCCAGACAAAAACTTGATCAGAGGGCTCTGATAGCTACATATTACGCAAACGTCCGATCTATTCTTGAATACGGTAGTGTTGTGTGGTCTGGCGCAGCCAAAGTTCATTTAAAACGGTTAGAACGAGTCCAGCACAAATTCCTAATGTGGTTAGCAGCTCGGGCCGGTGGCACGGACAGATCAATTTGCCTGGAATACTGTCATCTTTTACACTTCTTCCATGTTTCGTCACTCGAGGCGCGGCGCACTCAGTTCGATCTTTTATTCCTGAAAAGCATTTACTCTGGACGCATCGACTCGTCTTTTTTATTAGCCTCGTTCGCACTACATGTACCAAGTCGTCCAACACGGAACGTCCAGTTGTTTAATGTGCCGTTTGCTCGAGTCTCGACGGTAAAGACAGGAACTTTTACAAGGCTGGCGGCCCAGGCAAATGATTTTATCGCCAGGAATCCTCAGGTGGATTTCACGTCGGATACCTTTATCTCTTTTAAATCATTCGTCGTGGTCCACTGCAGGAACATGCCTTTGAGAACCGTGTCTTAGAGATTTTAAAGTTTGTTTGTACTTTTCCTATTCTTATTGTTTTTTTTTTTTAATTTAATTTTATTTTTACTGTGTACTTTTATATTATATCCTATTATTTAATGGATCTCTTTCATGGATCTCTGTATTTTTAAGTGTCATCTAATTGCGAATGAGTGCTTAGTGTTTACCTTGTGTGTGTATTTTATGTTGTGATATGACTTCGCCTGTTAATGGGCCATGAGTCTGTTGGCGATTTATTTGAATAAATAAATAAATAAATAAATGACGTCATAGAACCAATTGATGAAACCGTTTAGACTTTGAGCGCATGAGTGCGATTTGCAACCCTCATACCTTGACCACATACAATATCGTGCGGCGGCGAACACACCTAGGACATTTTGTAAGTTTTTTTTTTTTAAATAAAATACGTTATTGGAGTATCTGCAAGCTGTGTAGCATGTGTACCTACATTTGTACATTTATTCTATAAAAGTCATGCATTTACGACTGTTTGTTTCTACCCTGTTGTCTAATCTGTCTAATTGTTGATAAATGATGAATGATATTGATGTATCAGCTCCTATAAATTTGCATTAACGTGATAAGGTTTTGAATCTTGACTATCTTTCAATCAAAGTTACCGATCAGGTCTGTTCATAACGACATATCGTTAACTCTTGCTAGATGTCTAATTCGGCAAATGTGTAGACAAAGTATCTACTTACCTATGGTGAAGATAAATGATCTAACTTGACCTAACCTTACCTACCAAAATAAAATCTTAAACCTGCAACATGCTAACCTTCAACCTACCAACCTAAAACCTACAGCCAGTAGTAGTAAAGGAGGTGTCACACTTATGTTTTGCAACCAAGAAGGGGGACTGTAGGCTAAGTTTAAGGTTGTAGGTAAGGTTAGGTTAGGTTTGGTTAGGTTTGGTTTGGTAAAGTTTGATAAGAAAGCATCTCTGGGTATAACACCTCTCCTTGGTTGCTTGCCAAAAGAAGTGTGATGCCTGCTTTATGACTACCCCTACAACCTACCAAGCACCAACCCACAACCTTGGTACCTAGGTACCAACTTACCAACCATACTTCATCTCCACATATAATGGTGGACGTTAATAGAGGGCACGTATTTTGGGATCTCAACCTAGTGGCACTTTTTGATATTATTTCAAATTCTTGTAAGTTGTTGATTATTAGATTATGTGAGCTATATATTTTAAACTTGTGTTGTTAATCTTTTTGGTAATTCAGGAACGCTCACTGCTGCATGCCCTGCAGCCACCTCTCCTGAATGGCCACCCATATACCAGTGTCTAATCTAGGTTAGTACCTAACTATTATCCTGGCTAACCTATAGGCTTTGGAGGAGTTTGGATAAGCTTAGAAGAGGAATGAGGGGGAGCTGTTCTTGAACAGCCATGGAGAACATCTCTGTGAGGAAATCAGCTGTTCGCAGGAATGTAGGTGCAGTAGATGTTGGATGGTGCACACTGCACCAGCATTGATTTTGGGATAAAAAAATCATATCAATAACTTTTTTTGATAAATTGGAAATTGTTTATTGTTATGAAAAAATGCCTTGTCCGATCCTGATCCTCAATCCATAGGTACCAGCATTTGTATGCTCATCAATTCTCACCTCCTAAGCAACTTTTGTTTGTATAATGTGTGCCAAATTTGTCTACCAGAGCCTCATCCGGGGTCCTGTTTCACAGCACCACGCTAGGTACAGTGTGGTACAGTGTGGTACATGTATCACTGTATTTGGTTTTCACGGAAACAACAATCTTGGAGCTTTAACATTTCAAGTCGGAGTTTGTTGATGTTTCCAATGAAACCCAATACAATATGTGTAGTAGGTATGCTTTAGCATCATGCCATGAAAAATGGCCCAGAATTCCAGCTTTTGGTTGGGATAAGGGAGGAGAGTAGTGTTGGTGAGATGTGGAATCAGAGGGAGTGATGGGAACCATCTTTTGAAGTGAGAGGAGGTTAAAGGAACTTAGAAGAAGTTGGAGGAACCACTGGAACATACACATCCGGCATGTTAAGATAGGTATATGCACAGTGTAGGTATATATATATAGGTATATTACAGGTCTGGATGGTAGTTGTTTTATGTAACTAATCATACTGTAACTCATAGGCGTCGCCAGAGATTTTCGGTTGGGGGGGCAAAATCAACTTTTGTGTTAAAACTTGCCTGTCCCCAGTCTTTACTCACTCGTTTTACATATCATTCGACGCGCAATGGTGCGAGGAATCAGATGGTGATAAAGGTTTCCTTCTAGCTATGACATGTAATTTTTTACAGAAAAATTCGAAATTTTGAAATTTCATGACAACGACTGGTAGAATGATACTATATAGTGGCTGCGATTGCCGACGCACTGCAGAGGGCCCCTGTGCAGACGCTCGACGCTCATGATCATTACCCAGAAAAAGGTGAAAAACGCTCCATTTAATCGGATCACCCTGCTTAAACCTCCATTCACGCATGCATGCAGAGGTTTTACGTGAAATGCATAGGACTTATCCCAGCCGCCGATCGTAGCTAAGTTGGGCATTCGGCGGAGAGTGAGTGTCGGAAGTGTGAATCGGAAGTAATTCATCTTTGCTCCAGTGTGAGAGGAAGTGTTTTGTTCACTCGAGTGTGAGCAACAGTTTCTCGTTTTTCGTGTGAAGGGAAGCGCTGCAAACGCGAACAAAAACTGTTAAACGGAACCAAAAGTTACGCACGGCATAGCGGCAAGGGATCCCTTAGAGATAGGTTTGGGACTTCCAGGCCATTTCAGGCCAATCAGGGTCAGTGCTGACTCTCAGAAGCATGCTTAGGATCCCGGAGATCGGCGTGGGTGACCTCAAATATTTACGTGTACCTACGTGGTGCTTTAGGGCTTTCCGAGCCCAAGGTGGGACCCTCAGAAGCCAGTGTGGGCGGCGGGCGCTAAGAGACTAGACCCAGGGTGAGCCTGGAGCCCTCAGATAACAGTGTGAACCCTCAGGGTCTGTGTCGAATCCTTAAGGACCCTACGTAGGGATATAATAAACATGTGTTGTTGACCTCAGAGGGACACGTGAGCTGTGACCTCTCAGATGCCGGCTTGGGGTTAGCAAAGTATGTCGCCTCAAAAGTTTGGCTGAACTATCAGAGGCCAGTTAAGGTTCTCAGAAATGTTCGAAGGCTCAAAGATCCCTGTATGGGCCCTCAGAAAACATGGACACCAGTGGGACTTTCAGAGGCCGGTTTGGGCCCTCTGAAAGCTTCTTTAGGGCTCAGTGGAGCTCCTTAGGAGCCTTTGTTTAAAGCAAGCTCATGAGCCCTGCGACACTTGTACGGTACTTGAGCCTGTCGCAGACATTTGACGAGAGTTGAGAAAGGCCTCGAAGATTTCGTTTCACGCTCTGAACGAAAATTGTGTCAGCACTCCAAAACTTATGAAAATCAGCTGTAAAATATAATAAAGAACGAACTAGGAACATGGAATGAATCACAGCATCGACATTTCCGAGTCTGGACTCGGAGTCTTGAAGATTTTGGCGACTGCGAGTCAGACTCTGGTTTGAACTGCACGCTCCAACCGAGTCTGACCTCACAGGCATTCTCAGAAAGGTACCCCCATTTTTTCCCGCCTCCAAAATCTCATCGGATCTGTATCGATCTCAGGGGGTGCCCGGTCCGAGGTTGGGGGGGGGGGCAAGCTGCCCCACTTGCCCCCCGTGGCGACGCTAATGCTGTAACTACTATAAATGTTTGGTATATACATCTATGGTATATATTATAGCTTTGATGGTAGAGATTTCAACTCCAGGTGGTGAGTGAAGCCTTAGAACCTGAGAGACTAGATCTGCAACTGATGCTGAATTGCTGAATTTCTGTAAGAAACCATCCCACCTTTAAATATGATAAAATAGCCAAAAAGTGTTGTTGCAATACAATCCCAGTGAATTCCGATAAAGTTTTTTACCTACAAACATAAACCTGGGAAAAATATGACTCTAAAACAGCACATATGTAAGAGACCTTTATTTATTATCATGTGGAATTTTTTGCTGAAATATTTCCATTCAATGAGACAGGATTAAAAGAGTGCACATGAGTGTTGCTTCTGTGTCTGTGGGATGTGACATTTCACAAAAAAAAAACAGCAATGAGTATAGGCGGCGGAACGGGGAGGGCACGGGGGCACCGTGCCCCCTTTGATTTTTGCATTCTAACATTAGCCCTATGGGCGTTGCATGGAAAGAATGGGACCAAAAGTCGGAAGTGCCTTAGACTACTCCCACACTACACTACTCCCTGCCGCTACTGACAGTGAGTAGTGTAGGCTGTAGCCCGTAGGTACTGTGAACATGTTGCGTTGATTTACATTGGGTGTCATCTGGTATTGAAACAGGATCCAGACAGTGAATTGGTACGTATAGCTGTACTGTATCTCTATCTACCTACATTGACCTGTGTAGTGTAGGTTGAGGTCATTTCCGTCCTTTGACCATATTTGGACAGGTCAAGGAATATGGAAAAAAAATTATCTTCTCTCCGAAACAAGTGCTTTGCAGTGTGACCGCCGATTACACCAATCATTTGTTTTTGCTCGACTACATCGCTCATCGCACACAGTCTGGTGACCT
Organism: Amphibalanus amphitrite; assembly: GCF_019059575.1. NCBI lineage: Eukaryota > Metazoa > Arthropoda > Thecostraca > Balanomorpha > Balanidae > Amphibalanus > Amphibalanus amphitrite. Next base: position 165,388 of record NW_024882742.1, on the reverse strand, counting down.
CGTCCGGCCCCGTGCTCTGTCACGCAGGTGACCTCGTCCCCGTGCTCTGTCACGCAGGTGACCTCTGATCACGGCTGGCCATGGCTGACGAGGGAGACTTCGATGGCGACAACGCCGGCGACGACTTCGAGGATGCCGACGACGCCGGCGACGATCTGGATGAGCTGGCCGAGGGTGACGGAGAGAACGTGGCCATCCTGCCGTCGGGCGAGGGTGGCGTGGCTGCCTCGGGGGCGGACCGCCAGACCACGCCCTTCATGACCAAGTACGAACGAGCGCGGGTGCTGGGCACGCGAGCCCTCCAGATCGCCATGTGCGCGCCCGTCATGGTGGAGCTGGAGGGAGAGACGGACCCGCTGCAGATCGCCATGAAGGAGCTCAAACAGCGCAAGATCCCCATCATCATCCGGAGGTACCTGCCCGACGGCAGCTACGAGGACTGGGGCATCGACGAGCTGATGATTGTCGATAACTAGACGTGCGGGCGGAGCGGCCGGCCGCCGCAGTTGCACACCATTCTCATATATCTGTATTTTGTGCTAATACATTATCATCATGTCCAATGTACTTGGTTTCAGGGTATACAAGCTAGACCGGATAGTGGATGCGTAAACTGGACCATGCATGTATCCAATTATGTAAGCTTGGTAACGACTGACGTTTTCTGGGTATATGTTCCGACAGCAAACATTAATCGTCTTTTTTTTTTAATCGAGAAAGAAAACGGATTGAGTGATGAAAATCGCCGCTTATATCGGATTTGCACGTGGCAGTCGTGCATTTCGTTGTAGTACCCACACCAAGCGGCACGGGTGACGTTTGAAAAACGCTTAAACATTTTAAAATAGTATTACAGGGCTCATTCACAGCATACGACGCTGGAAGAACAGTCTGGTCACGCCATACCAGATGATAGTTGTGCTTGGGTAACAATACATCTGAAAGCACGAAGCAACGATCACTATCTTACAAGAACAGGGCATAAAAATCACGTCGATAGTCAACACAAGATGAATCACACCAGTGTTGCATGCACGATGCATCAAAATTGTTTGTCTCTCGATGACAAGAGTCTGAACATCATCTGGTTAATGGTCATCAGTATCACAGCATAGGGCGTCAGACTTGGCTGCTAGCGTCGTGGCATTATTTAGATGCAGCCTTGTGTATTATATCAACTGTTGTCTCTTGACATGGCCGTAGGTCTAGGTCGTTGTACCCCAGGCAAAACTTGCTGGCCGGTGGCTTGAAGTAACTGAGTCCGCGCCCGATCTTTATTATCCACCCGTTGTTTATTCTGAAAAATGAAAGATGAAGCATTGTTGATTTCGCGTGAGTTCAGCATCCGCAAAATGAGGGATAATTATGCGGGATCGCCGGTAATAATTTGGTATTGCAGGGACCATCGATGCAATTAGTCACATTTTTATATTTTTTGCTTCACGAATGGCTCTTTTACTCGTTGTCATGTCCGTTCGTTGTACAGTGTCAGCCGCCTAAAACACCGAATGATCCCGGTGATCCCGGAAAACTATCCCTGATTAATACATACTTTACGGTGCGTTCACTGGAGATTAACCGTGCGTTAATTCGAAGGTAGCCGTGCACCAATTTAAATTGGTGCACGCTCGTGCAGTGATGAATTTCTCGACTGAAATTTTTCGGAAGGGTCATTGACTTCCTTCTAAGAATTCCCATAAAAGGCCCTTTTAATGTCATGGACTAAGATTAATTTTAATTTAAATTCGCACCGTTAAGCATGTATTAATTAGTTTAACACATGGTTTCCGTGCATAAATGGTTTTAACGCACTCGTGGATGGAATGGAGCACTTGTGCGTTAATGCACTCGTTTCACTCGTGCATTAACACACTCGTGCTCCAATCCATCCACGTCGTGCGTTAAAACCATTTACACACGGGAAACCATGTGTTAATATATATTATCCAGTACCGAACGCACGCTTGATAAGCGTGTGGCACAGCTCGATTGGCGCTGGACAGGTTATTTACTTAATGCGTTCAAGCAATGATGTCGCTAACGTATCGGGACATCTGACGGCCATTTCATAGTCAGTCCCTTGTTTTTGGGGCCTTGGTCAGTCCCTTATCATTACCGAGACAGCATGTCTACACACAACAGTCGCAACATTCGCGGACATTCGATCGATTTACAACAACCACGTGGATTGTTCATAAAACACACGGTTAAGAATGGTCTTGGATGCATGGCATAGCGTGAGGTGTAGCCACACTGACCTGATCTCCCGGTCGTGCAGCGTCTCCGAGAAGGTGATGGCCAGCTTGACGCCGCGCTCAGAGAGGGACGCTCCGATCTTGTTCAGCCGCTCCCTCTGCGCGTCGGCATCACCCGGGTCCGAGCCAGTCAGCAGGGTGATCTGACGCAGTCTCGGACACTTGCGCACGCACAGCTCACACAGCCGGAGAAAATTGTAACACTGCGGACAGACGGAGGACAATCAGACGGCGGATAATTACAAATTACTAATTTGAATTAGTACCGTCTTGTTAGACACTTAGTGAATTCACGCGCATTCCATCCAGTATGATGGCTATGCACTTCCGAGATGTGACTTTTTACTGGCGTGCCTCTCCCACCCCTCCTACCGCGCACCTGGTGCACGGCGCGGATGTAGGGGTCCTCCACTTCAACCACGGTAACAGCGCTGTCCAGGAACCTGCCGAACACACTCTCGTAGCTGTGACCCGTCGAGTCCTCATCGATGTGTAACTGCTCGTGGTACTTGCCAAGTCGCTTCTCTGCCTCGATTTGAGTCTTAAGTTTCTCGGCACGGTCCATGTATTCTGTGGCTTTGGTGCGGAACGCTGAGCGCCGTGAACCCTCTGGTAGGCCCTGTGGGCAATCAGCAGACATTGTGCTTGTTCACTGAGACTGAGGAGTATGTTTCTACCAAGGATGTCAACCAGCCTGGGTGACAGAGGCTGGGGATGTGACTCATAGTGCTGGCTGAAGCACCCACAACACCACTGGTGAAGAAAGAATGAAGAAAGTAAAACCCTCAGCAGGGCATGACTTAAGTGACTTAACGAGTGTTCAAAGTCAGAGAAAATGCTGTAGGCAGTAAATAAGAACTTACCATTGACTAAGAAAATGTAGAAAAAGTTTTATGGATTGGTTAACAGATAAATGGGTAGATGGGTGGGTTTGTATTTCACAAAGTATTTGTCCAAAACACAATATGTTGTGCTTATAGGTACCAAATTATCCATGATGATGAGACAATAATTTGATGATGATGCACAGTACACACATCTGAACAAATTACCTACTTGATAACCAGCTCTTAACAACCTAGGTAGGCCCTTCGGCCTGCAGCATGATGACAAGCCCTTAGATAACCTGTCAGCTGACCTTTATAACTTCCATCAGAAGGTGGAGGCCTTCTTGATAACATGTCATTGACTCTGTCCAGCGGCGTTTTGTATCCAACTCTACTGCTCGCTTTAGTACAGAGACAGCTGCGGCCTCCAATCCATCCATGACTGAACCTGCCAAAACAGGTCAATGTGCCAATCTGAGCAATCACAATCACCATAACCAGGATTCAGACAATAGTTACAACATACTGGCGAAAAACTGTACTCCTGCATGATCAAATAAATGCCACCAGTTGCCTACCTACCTGATAGAATGGAAACAAAAACAAATCTGAGTTAACTTGAACACACATAACACACGTGGATCTGAAGCAAACAGCTTAATCTGTCTAAAACTTATCAGAAAATAAATGACATATTACTTGTGTTTACCTGGATCAGCTAAAATATCTTAATTAATTGCATTTGCCCTAAAAGCAACAAGAAAATCCCCCACTCATCAACGTCCTGGCGGTAGTGTTCAAAAACGTATTCGGAAAAAAGGTTTGTGCGATCGGAGCGTCAATTGCTGAAGGTAATTGGCTTAAACCATTCACGAGCTGCGGCTGTTGCAGGTTGCCTGGCAACATCAGATGATTTTTAGAAAGTGCCTTTCTGTTGAACAGAAAGACGAGTCATGTGCGAGATACCGTCGCTGGTCGCTGCCATAAGCCTACTAAATACACACATTTCTTTCAAAGTCGAGGAGAGATAACAATTAGCGGGATTTCATTGGTAAGATGCCATTACATAGGTATTTTGAATGTGATTGTGATACGGATGTTTTTTATGGCTTTTTAGCTTCTCCTGCAAATGTAATGCAACCTCAACCTGTGGGTTGAAGTAGGGGCAGTACAGTAATGTCACAATTTGAATTGTGCCGTTTGGGAGGCAGAGGGGTAATCCTTATTTGTCCTCCCGGTCCGCCACTGGCTCCAGTACTTGTGGCATCATCAACCTAGTAGGTATAGTTAAAGTTCATATTTGAGAGCTAGTGAAAAGCCAGGGTTGGGCCCCAATTTGAATTCACATGACATAGGTACATTTAAGGGACGACGGTAAAAACAGGGCGCCTGGGGTGGTTTGATCAAGGTTCGTAAAATTCACACGTGTGACGTGACATTTAGTATGTAGAAGGCCCCATGGAGGCCCACGGAGGGGGAGAAGTTCCAAATGTCACGTGACTAATATGCCCTCCGGCGCCCTGTTTTCACCGGCCTCCCATTGAAGATGTCAGCTCCCGCAATACTGTAATGCCAGGTAGCTTCAAGCCATGAAACGCAATCATGAAACCATGCAAGCCATGTTCCCACAATCATCCCCATTTTTACCATGTTTTTTTCTGTCTAGGTTGTCATGGCTGGTTTACCAGGAAACCAGTGGGGGTCCAGCTCTGGTAGGAGCATAACTTGAACTTGAGTCTGGGTCTGGGATGGCCCTTTCTTAAAAATTTCTGGGCAGCATTTTTTTAGGTATACCCATTCTGACAGAATGGTCTTAGCCTAGGGCAAGTGCATAACCAACACGACAAACTCAGTGGCTATTTTTTCCATTGTTTTCACCCCGCCTCTCCAGTACCTTGGTCCACACCTTTAATCTACATCCCTGAAATTGATGTCATCTTTGTCAAATTACTGTTTGGAATAGCTCAGAACAAGTATAGTATCGCCACTTTGTTCAGTACATCAGACTTGGGCCTTTATAAAACTATAAGGCTGTTATCAGTAGCTCCCTCTATGCTATTCGATTGTGAATGACATGACATATTCTGCAGCTGATGTTTGTTTATGGCACAAGACATGTTGTTGTTACATATATGCTTTGCACACAATGCAAAGACAGCTGCATTTGAAAGTTTCTTTTCTTTTTCTTTGTAAATGTCATTCAATAATCTCTAAAAGCTTATTTCATTTCATGTTTGTGTATGTGTGTAATAGATGTTTCCTAATTAACCATGCTAAGGTCTTCTCAGCTTTTCAGTTTTGTTATGAGAATGAGCTTTTATTTTTAGCTAATTCACTTATGTATGGATGTTAAAATGTTTGATAGTGTTAGTTAGCTCAGCCTGTTTTTATTCCAGACTTGCAAGCTCACCCACGCTGTCATTATGCTTCAAGTGCATGTGGAAGTTCTAAAAGAGCCCCGTGGCTTTATAAAGATACTGCAGTTTGTAAGTGGCTTTTGATGTGACTTGTGCTGCTAGATTTAGTTTTACTTTACTTCCAGTGAGCTGTGTGATTTCCTGCACAAGGCTCTGTTTTACTATTAACCCTCGCCCCGTTGGGGGGGGCCATTTTGCCCCCCCCCCCTGTGGTTTTTCCTGAATAGCAAGAAAACGGCGGCGCGCAGCGCCGCCATATTTTCAGTACCTTCCCGGGCATCAATTTGACACCTTCACACCAAATTTCAAGTCTTAGGTCACCTATGGTCAGGAGTTATTGAGGTCAAACTGAGGTCATGTTCGAGCAAAAATGAGCAAAAAACATGCAATCTTGAAACGCTCACCAAATCTACAGTTGTCAAGCAATTTCAAAGTTCTTTATATGTTCTAGTAGACAAAAAGCGGCGCTACAAAACTGCTATCTCGGATTTTCAAAATTTTTGGTTTTTGACCAAAAAAAAAATTCAAAAAATTGATTTTTTTAGAAAAACTTTGAAAAAAATCCAAAAATTTTCCGAATTTCGAAATACCGGAATGTATGTAATAGTCCCAGCGCTCTTCTATATACATACCAAATTTCAGATCGATATCTCGTTTTTTGGCCAAGTTATAGCGAAAAAACTGTTCAAAAATGATGACGTCAAATTTTTGAACTCAATTTTTAGCAATTCTAGACCACGTACGGCAAAACAAAGACCACCATTGAACTCCCCGTGACGAGCTGCATCGATTCGATACCCATTTTATGCAAAAATATTAACTTTGAAATTTGACCTAATTTGACCTGACCTTGACCTGACCTTGACCTGACCTTGACCTGACCTTGACCAAAACGTGATCTAAGCTGGCCCCAAAGGCTGCCTGACCCATATAATCGCATTTGTCATGTAAAATGGACCATAAAACATGTATCACACGACACTTTCATATTGTGACCCCCCCCCCGTGACCTGACCTCTGTGACCTGACCTGGTATCAGTGACCTCAAATAGCAAAATATGTGTTTGAAGAACATTTCCCCATCGATGATTTTCAATGAAATGCATTTTACTCGATTTTACAACGCATTTCTTGAAGTGCCTGTAAACGGTGAAAATTGGACCTTTGACCTGACCTGTGACGTCATCGGTTTGACCTAGGTCAATAAAATTGGGTCACAAGGTAGTTCCCCGTTGGGGCTATCCAACGCCGTTTACCGCTTGTCGCTATGTTGCGTGGTTCTCGAGATCTTAGGGGGGGGGGGCCAAAATGCCCCCCCCCCCAACGGGGCGCGTTGCTCGGCAGAGTCCAACGGGGCGCGGGTTAACTGGAATAGTTATAAACGAAAAAGTTGTTATGTTTGAGATGCCTGATTGCAGTCAACATGCTCCACAGACCTTGCAATGCACTATGCATGAGTCATATTAAGCATGTTAATTGTTTTATAACCACCTTTCACAGTTAGCATGCAGCGAGTGACCTGCAGCTGGCATGTACGGTCCTGCACCCTGCTAGTATCATGCAATACGAGGCACCAACCATTGACCATGGATCACTTTGACAGCTTTTGGCGATCCTGGCATTTTCCACCACAGTGAGCTTCAGCACCTACTTCACGTTCCACGCCACGGTCCCGAACTGCCAGGGCGGACTGAACGATGTTGTCAGAAATACCGTCGAGTATCCGTTCGCGTGAGTTGCATCAAAATCTGCGGGTATTTCTTGGTCAGGTGGTTGTTCCTTATATCTTGAGCTAAGATGTTGTGTATTCTTCTCTGTTCAAGAGCATCGATAATGTGTTGTACAATTGGATGCATACTGATTTTTTTTCTATGTACGGTTTTTTCTAACTTTCCCAACTTCTTGTTCATTACGAGAAATTTAATAGAAGAACTTTGGACATCTTTCACCACTGTCAATCATCAGATTACCCGTCGCTCGAATTGCAGACTATACCACTCTGTGTTACTGAGCCCCCGTTCGGCCCCCCGTCGGCAGGCTGGACGCGGTGCTCATCCGTCAGACACTCTGCTCCAGCCCGCCGCAGACCGCCAGCTTCCACTTCCCCACCGACGTGTCGCCCCAGGCCAAGTTTTTCGTGGCGCTCGGAGTCATCTGCATGTTGTACGCGGTGCTGGCGCTGGTCGGATACGTCCTGCTGCACGACATGTACATCGGCAGACGCCTGATCCCCTCTGCGGTGAGCTCTAAGACCGTGGGGGTGATATTGCAGTACAGGGGGCTGTGGGCTTTAGTTCTGTTTTGCATATCCTAAGGTTGCCTCTATCTGCTGTATCCTGCTTATGACCGATGATGTCTGGTCTGTAGCTTCGATTAAAATCTGGCGGTCATATGTGACAGACAGTTTCGGTTTTTAAATGCCTTGACGTGTATTACTCTTAACTGGTTGTGGCATTGTAATGTATCGTTTCTATGAGTTCATTTTCACTTTGTGTTTACTATAACACCCAGTAAATCTACCCCTGTGACGGTTATTCGCCGTCTCCTACCCTTATCCACCGTCGCTGTCAGGACTTTGTGCTGCACGCGGCTCTGGCGTTCCTCTGGCTGGTGGCGGCGGCGGCGTGGGCGGCCGGCATGTCGACGCTGGCCGACGGCTCCGATCCGGAGCCGGCGCTCTCGCGTCTCTGTGACCAGCTGATCGGCGTCCAGTGCTCGGTGAACGGAGATGACCACCGTGGGTCGTTCGGCAAACTGAACGCCTCCCTGGTGAGTTGGCAGAGGGAGCGGCGGGCTGGAGAGGACGGGCTTGAGAGTCGGGAGGGCATAGTCATATTTCGGTAGGGACGCATGCTGGCTTTCTTTCTTAGTCATCGATTAGAATTGTAGATATTTTCAAATTCTTTGAAGAAGCTTTTACAATGAACACAAAGTTGATGTAGACAAAGGTCCACTGGGGTCCATGCGTTGCTCTACAGTTCATGATAAGGCTATGTTCTCTAATTTTAGGTATTACAGTAAGATACCTACTTATTGGATAATTCAGATTGATTGCTTGTTGCTTAGTCCGAGACGTTGACGGACAAACGGGACCATTGGTGTCACCTTCCTCGCATATGACAGCTACGTATTTGACCTATGGAGTGTCGAAGCTTATTTTACCTAGTGGCTTCCATTCAGGCCACCGTGATTAACGTGCAAGTTTTCGGGACAATGTTGGCTATCTAGGACTCGCGGACCACTATCAATGTAACCTTTAACAGTGTAACGTGTCTATCTCGTTTGGTGTCGCAACATAAGTGCAGATATTTGTGCGATAACCGATGAACCGTGTGTCGACCGAAGCCGAGTCAGCCCAGTGAGTGTTTGCGTTTGACCCCGCCTATTTGCTCTCCGTTCCTTATCGGTGACTTGTTGCTTGCCGGCTATCGTCTCCATTGTTCACTAGTGAGACCATTCACTCGGCAGTCGGCACTCATGCCTGGCCGTGAGCTTTCATCTGTTACTACCCTGCTAAAGTTTAACGCTTCTCTGTCCTTTCCGACAGTGTTTCGGCTTCCTGAATATGTTCGTGTGGGCGGCCAACCTGTGGTTCATCTTCAAGGAGACGATGTGGTACCGGGCGCGGCCGGAAAACGCTACCACCGCGGCCCCCGCGCCCTCCGCCAACGCCTAGTGGGGCTCCGGACGGGCTCAGAGAGGCTGTGCTGGCCGGTAGGTGGCGCCTCGCGTCCGCCCGTAGATCGCCAGTACCTACGTAGGTAGCGCTGCATGTCTGGCGCGGCGGCGGTCGGCCGCTGGCTGGCTCTGGTGACCGGCCGGCAGAGATCGCCCCAGTCGCCGCGTCGCGCCAGGTAGCTAGTCCTCTGCTCGTGCCAAGCGATGGTCCGTGGTGTCTGCAAGGATTGTACTCATCATCAAAACATCGGCCATGTTTTCTGGCCACGCGAATTTATGCGTAGTTTTTTTTTTGTCTTGTGAAAATGTTCTGTAATCTAATGTGTTCTTCCAGAAGTGCTCTTCCAATCAATACTGCCAAATGCGAGAAAAATAATCGTATATTAGACTGGGTTCAACATTGATCAATGCCCGAAGCACAAGGATGGTCTTAAGAGCAATGCCTGACCATAAAATGGCATGCCATTCAGCTCTTCATACGAATAATCGCGTACACTTTTCATCCGAGATACACGGGCCTGGATCTTGGGTGGATGGAGTCGGGCCATGAATGGGCAATTCCATTGCGCTGCTAAACATCTGTTAGTCTTTGAATTTATTTGAAACCGTTTTCATACATCTTAAGACCAGTTAGCTGTTCCGGCCTTGCCTTGTGGGGCATCAGGCGTATTTCTGATGCGAAGGCATCGCGCGAGTCAGTAACAGTTGCTGAGGTTTCTTGTCGCAGCTCCCGGTTTGGCCATACGCCTTGCGTAGTGTGCAGAGGCCGGGTGCTGGGTAAAATGTGGGCCCGAGTGGCTCAGTGAGCGTGGACTGGGCCCAAAATAACAAAATTGGCGCGTCATGAAGCACACAATAACAGTCGGTGAGGTACACCTCATAATCTGCGGCCGGCTGGACGAGTGATCGGTGTATCATGTAACCACTCAGCTTCGCCCCGATTTGTCGTGATTGTTTATAATTGTTTAGTTATGTTCGGTGTGAAGGTGATCTGTCGCGTCGGTCGCGAAAGTGATGCGGTCGCGATCGGTGCAATCGGTCCTATTAAGTGGCAGCTGCGTCCGCTGTCCGACAGTGTGTTTGCGTGTGTGTCTGTCTGTATACTCTCTGCGTGCGGATAATGCGTGCCGTCTTAATACTGGTATTGTTCCGTCCTTTGTGCTTATTTTGGGTGGACATCGGCACTTCGAAATGGCGGCGTCTTGGCTTGGCACATTCCATGAGGTGGATATTCACGGCCCAATCACTTAATGCTAGAGATGATTCATTCCGGTGAATGCTCGAAGAGATTATGGCTTTCCGTATTGAAAGCATGCTTTACTTTTATCACCCAGCTGTTCGCCATTGTTTATCGAAGACATCGCTTTTCAGGTTTTTGATTGAACAGTTCACCAACTCACGGCTATTCTTTTTGGGCGTTTTTGTCATTTTTGAGTCGGCGACTCCATTCCATTTTGCATCACTGGTCCTTCCTTTCCATCTCCAGCTGTTTCTCCGTCTCGCGTCTTCGTCCGGTTTCCATACATTCCTCTCAGTTTGCCGCATCATGGCCGTCTTTTCTGACTCGTGTCTGCTGTACCATATAGCCTGGTGTATGCGGCGCAGTAAGTGCCCTTTGGTCTGTAGCATGGTCTTGTGGCGTGGCCACACCATGCAGTGCCGGTCCCGAAGGACCTCCACCGAATTCGTTGTCGATGCTAAGCCGACGTCATGGGCCTCTGCCTTCCTTCCAGAGGTGCTGTCATTAACGTGTGTGTCATCCCTGTTCGCTTATCGGGAGGCACCCGTGTTATTAAGCCGTTCCAGGGTTCAAATGCTGGTCTTGCCTGGACGATAGTTAGCCGTGTGCCTTAGATGGACCAATCAGACAAATACATATATCACATGTGCACGAGTTTGTGATTATTGGGGTCGGGAGTTCCGCTATGTATAAGTAAAAAAAAAAAAAAGTTTATCATAACACTAGGCGGATTTCAGAGGACCTCCATTGGTACTCAGGAAGAGTGGCTGATGAAACTTGAATGGCTTCTACACATGTTTTAAACGGTGCTAAATGTCTGCTTGCTGCTTTCGGCGACGTTTACTGTTTCCAGGTAGTATCGGTGACTCCTAGCATTGTGCTTTTCTCCCAAATCGATCGTCACCCCAGCTCCCATCCTTTGTGCGGCGAGGCCGTCCAAACTCCGGGCTGTGTGACGGATGGCAGAGCCTGTCGTCGGGTCCGGCGCCTGTGAACAGTGCGCTGCTCCGGGACCGGGCGAGGTCACGCCCCGGGACCGGGCGAGGTCACGCCCCTGGCCGGCGCTGTTTGTCACCTCTCAGTGATATCTTTGAAGCATGACGTGACATGACGCATGATGTGTGGGGACGGGACGGTGAGACTGAGGACTGTGGGAGCTGGAAACCGACGTATTGTGGATTAGCCTGTCCCACTTTAATATAGGGAAATCCAAAAAGTGTAGCACATATTCAAACACACTTTGCTTTTCATCCCATTGCTAAAAGGAAGCTTCCTACAAATTTTTGAGTCAATCGGTCAATGTTTAGGGGTCGCGCCAAAATGTAGATTTTATGTTTATTGTTTTTATACCACATCACACCCACAGGCAAATCGGTCCAGTTCAGCGTGAAGTCATGTGATAAAATTACATAGGTAGGTACATACATGGAAAACAGTAAATAAAATCAGTCGATATAGCTGCCCAGTGTTCGGGCGTACTGGAAAGCCTCGCGCCGGAAGGACGTGGAAGGATGGTAAAAGTCCACCGATGGGCTATGTGCCAAAAATTGATTGCACAACCGAGGGATACGCACAGAAAGACAGTTCTTTACGGTGTTCACTCTCCCGAAGGGCACATGAAACAAGTCTGTGCGACGGTTACGCCTCCCAGGCACATTCAGACCAAACATCGATACCAGGTAAGTGCAGTCCAGGTAAGGTGGTGACGACTGACGGAGTTGTACAAGAACATGATATCGGTGTGAATGAGGCTGGCTTTGATGGACTCAATTTTAAAGGTTCGCAGTAGACTACGATAGTCCATAGGACAGCTCCTCTGCGTTTTAGCACCTAGCCACATGAGACAGCGGTGCTGTAGCCGCTCCAGCCGTACCTACCAGGTGGGACTGGGCTGCACCGCTCCAAATGACACTTCCGTATTGGAGGACGGACCTAACATGACCATTGATCAGATCTGAAGAACAGATCAGATTTCTTCGACTCACGTTCCCGACGAAGAGCGTCGACAAATGGCTGCAGCCCTCTCTCATCCTGCTCGGAAGGGCACGAAGAAGCTGGAAGGTAAAGGTCTCAAACTGGACGGGACTCTCCACGGACGCGTCACCTCGAAAACGAAGTCCCTCTTCGACCCCCTCGGTGCATCTCCTGACCTTACCAGGCCCGTTCGTGAGTGGGACATCGATCCAGCCTACAGGCATGCCAGGGAGAGAACAGCTGCACTGTCAGCTGTGAATGATGCAGCTGAACGAGGAATCGCCCTCATCGAGAAGTTCAACAACTCCATCACACGAGATGGACAGCAGAAGCAGCACTGGTCCACCGCCATCGTCAGTTGGTGGGCGACGAGAAGAAGGCTGACCTTGCCAAGAACGTGTTCTGAGTTTCTGTTAGGCCTAGGCAAGTAATTGGTGGCAGAGATGTGACTCACTTTGCATTCAGTTGTATTCCAGTTCACTAATTCACAGTATACACTAGATAATTCGCAACAACCCAGAACAGCATGAAGCGTTATGGCGCGACCCCTAAACCTGACTCAATCGTTCTCATTTTTTCAGGGTTTCATGTTCTGTTGTTAGAGACTCAAGGGAACATGTGTCTCTGCGGTTTCAATGGCGTTGGCACTTTTGGGACAGGCTATTGTGGATATCGCTATATTGAGTCGGGAGCCGTAATGTGAAGGTAGCTGGAATGTGGTGCCCGTAGAGGGCAGGGATTGAGGGAACCGTAGAGACGGTGACAACGGAGACTTCGAAAACCATCATGCTGGATGAAAACCGTTGTTGCACGCCGGACCGTCCCCTCCCGATCGACAGAAGTGAATAGTGCCGTCTTGTGGGACCTAGGGAGCTGTGAGGGCCGACTGGACTATGCAAACTGCTGGGTATTGTAACCCCGAGACTGTGGAGACTGTGATCTGACCTGTGAGGTTCGGCGGACTGTGGAGACTGTGCTCTGACCTGTGGGGTTCTGCGGACTGTGGAGACACTGATCTGACCTGACATATAAGGTTTGACGAACTGTGATCTAACCTGTGGGGTTCGCCGGATTGTGGAGACCATCACCGTCACGGTAGATGTGTCACTGCCGACTCACCAAGGCCGGCCTCTGGATGCGTCTGTTGTGCGGCCGACCGACCGGCACATTCCGGGCCGGGTCGGCCGGAACCGTCCAAACACCGGGCTGCCGCCCCCTCCGGAACACGAGGTCGGGTCGACCGGGCGGTGTGCGCGCCTCACTGCGCGTCAGTGGGTCCTCAGTGGCACTGGAGATGAGACGGCTGACGCACAGAGACAGGCTGGGCTATGAAGTCTGAAAGGCTATTTTCTGATTTGTTTTGGCTAAAAAGATTTATGGGAAACGGCAAGACATTTAATCGTTCCTTATCGCAATATGAAAGGCGATCACGTATAACGCCGGGTATTACTCATCACATACACGCTACGTGCAAAATGAGAATTTAGAGTTGCATTCCATTTAGGTGCAAGTGCTGGAAACTGGTTTCAGTTTTGAGTGCCGAAGTGAAGTGAAGTGGGTTATTACATATCTGCCTTTGAGGAGTTCCGCACAAGTGCGCAGCTGCCTTTCATTATGCTATGCGGCTCCTATCCGCCCCGGCTGCTCATCACAGAGTCCCTGCGTCACCCTATATGCCATGTAACTTGCCTTCCCTAGCGACCGGACACCTAGCGACCCTGCGCACCTGCCTGTGTCAGTGACCGGCAGGTGACCCGTCCGCAGTGACCCGCCCTTCTGTCACCGGCGGGCAGATTGACGCAGTGGGCGACACATATTCCGATATATGTCGCCTGTCAGGTTTTCCCAGGGCAGCGAGCACGCCCTTCCATCATGCATGCGCTTATGCGTAATGGACGGGTCTTGTCTTGCTGCGGACGGCGACGCCGCTCTTGCTTCTGGATAATTCTGCCTGCCTAGGGCTGGTCGGATTCTGCGAGCTGGAATCGTAATTAGCATTCAATCAACTCCTTTGGTATGCTTTGAATTACCACGTGACCGTATCACCAGTATAACGCCTTTTGGGGCGACTAACGGAGCGAGCGAGAGGGTGAGCCTTGCACGTGCGAAATTGCGAGGGGGTACCTCCAACTGAGTTGTGCACGGCACCCTACTAACCGGTCTCTAGCGATGTGCCAAATTTGAGCACAATCGGCCCAGCCGTTCTCGAGATCTGGAAGCGGCACCCTGCACGTGCGCACGTGCAAAATGTGTCCCAACTGACTTTTGCACTGCTCCCTACTAACCGGTCCCTAACCATGTACCAAATTTGAGCGCCCTCGGTCCAGCCGTTCTCGAGATCTGGAATCGACCCCTGCACGTGCGCACGTGCAGCAGCACCCCAACTCTGGCACATGGATATGCATTGCCTAGTGGGTGCCTATCTGCATGCCAACTTTCAGCGCAATCGGCCAAGTAGTTACCGAGATATTGCAACAATTACAAAAGTGACACCTCTTCGTTTTGCACGTGGCACGTGCATAAGGGGTCACCCACATGCATCGGGAACAGTCCAATACTTGGTAGAAGGAATGAAGCTACCCTACAAAAATTACCGCATGTAAATCGGTCAAGTGGTTGCTGAGATATAAGCCTCGCAAAAGCGTGACCACGGCCGGCCGGCCGGCCGGCCGCTCATACTCAGAAATTTCCGTTAATCTAAGGAAAGACTACGCTCGCTTCGCTCGCTCCGTAACTATCGGGAGTTGTGGCTCATAACACCAGTATAACGCCTTTTGGGGCGACTAACGGAGCGAGCGAGAGGGTGAGCCTTGCACGTGCGAAATTTCGACGAGGTACCTCCAGCTGACTTGTGCACGGCACCCTACTAACCGGTCTCTAGCGATGTGCCAAATTTGAGCACAATCGGCCCAGCCGTTCTCGAGATCTGGAAGTGGCACCCTGCACGTGCGCACGTGCAAAATGGGTCCCAACTGAGTTTTGCACGGCACCCTACTAACCGGTCCCTAACCATGTGCCAAATTTGAGCGCCATCGGTCCAGCCGTTCTCGAGATCTGGAATCGACCCCTGCACGTGCGCACGTGCAGCAGCACCCCAATTCTGGCACATGGATATGCATTGCCTAGTGGGTGCCTACCTACATGCCAACTTTCAGCGCAATCGGCCAAGTAGTTACTGAGAAATTGCAACAATTACAAAAGTGACACCTCTTCGTTTTGCACGTGGCACGTGCATAAGGGGTCACCCACATGCATCGGCAATAGTCCAATACTTGGTAGAAGGAATGAAGCTACCCTACAAAAATTACCGCGTGTAAATCGGTCAAGTGGTTGCTGAGATATAAGCCTCGCAAAAGCGTGACCACGGCCGGCCGGCCGGCCGGCCGGCCGCTCATACTCAGAAATTTCCGTTAATCTAAGGAAAGACTACGCTCGCTTCGCTCGCTCCGTAATGAAGGTGACATTTTGGGAGCGGTTTCAGGGCGGTTTCTTAGGATGTAATCGTGCATGCAGGGCGCAGGGAACTTGCGTCAGTGTTAAATCCAGGACGCCATTTTCTGATGCAATTGATTATGATTCGAGGTGTATGCGATTACTGAGGCGAGTACCTATCACGCTCCTGTTGCCTGTGGCGACACTCACTTCCAGGATTTCTGAAGCGTGGCATTGTCGTCCATATCAGGACAGAAGTCAAACACTCAATATTGGCGTATCCCACCAAGCACACGAGATCACTCTCACGCTGTGGATGCATGCTGCTTGGGTGGCCATTAGCACCTTGCACGAGTTGAAGGTCTTCGTGTGCCAACCGAGCTGGGAAGATGTAGCCTTGCATGGCCTCGCATTTGTCCTGTGTAAGTTTTTGTTTAGGATGAGATATGTACTTAGGATGAAGTTTCTTCGCTAATATGTAGATAAATTATGTTATCAAGCTCACAGATAATGATTTCATTTAGTTGTAGGTGGGTATATGGTTCATGGTATTTGGAAATCATTTCTTGAGCAGCCTGCTTGATGTAAAAAGATTTTAAAAAGGTTTTATGGCAACCTCATTCGTCTTGACTCGGTAATGTTTTATCCCAGTATTTACTTGTTGCCAGAAGAGCGTCATTCTGCCTTACCTATATGAGTCGTAGATGCCCACTGCCAAAGGAATGTATTCTGAAGACTAATTATATTATGAAGTGTATTACCTATCAGTGAAGGGTATTCTGGAAGTTTTGCCCTCTTTAAAAACTAATTTATTCATTTAAATGCTTCAGTTTCAGTTCCCTGATAAAATCCAATGGTAAGTTCAGTTTATCGGTTCCCTTCTCGGGCCTTGTCCGCAACAAACATTCTGGCCGCTTGTTATGATGCCAGTAGTCGCTGTTACAGTCGTAGTTTCAGTATTTCGTCTCCGCAGCTGCTGCTAAGGAAAGCTCTGTCTCCATGGAGGAGTGGATCTGCAGCGGATGTGTTTCATCAGACCAGTGTTATGCGCTGACCGGCCGGGGACGGCTCCCGGTCAAAGGGACCGGCTGGCAACTGCATCAGCACTTTATAATTGAGTCGCCCTTTCCTCCTCGGTAACTGGGTGACGATCAGTCATCACCTTTCAGCGGCCACAGGTCACTGACCAACGGCTGGGATAGTCACCGGCCATCCGTCAACGCTCACCGGCCACCTTTCGGTCCAGTGCAGTGGTGATTTCAATAGCGGCACCGTGAAATGCTCCGCTTTCTTCTGAGATCAGAGGCCGGCTGATGCGGCTTTTTACATAGAAATGCTCTCGGTTTGCGTGGTTTGCGGCGGGATTTGCGGGAATATTGCCTCTGTCGTCGTCTACTAATGATGGCTGGTTCAATGAATCTCCGTCTCGTATTCATTGTTGGTATGATCTCGTATGCATAACGAAGGTTCCAATTCAGTGCTTCATTCGTAAATGAAATAAATAAATCAAATCATTAAAGTGAAATAAATCATTCGTAAATGAACGCGGTGTTTTGTTGAACGCACTGCGCCGTTGTCACGCACCCATTTTGACCACGTAGACGTTCTTGATCGGTGGTGACGGCTACATCTGCGATTGCACAAGGTGCTCGCACAGCTTAGCATTTTTACATGTTTATTTAATCGTTGTCCACTGAGCCTGGTTTGCAAGGTGTTCTATTTTTCATTTTAAGAGCGAAGATGCGCTCTCCCTAGCCCTGTCTGATTTGCATACTCAACATTGCAAACAAAGGGCGTGGTCTCGTGTTCCCACATTTTCAATTATGTGCGATCTTTCATCCAAATAACAGATATGGATTGTTTGATCGCTCTATCTCATTCCATCATCTGTCATCGCCACAACATAGCGAACTCGTCGGTGTTTTGACAACCATTCAGCGCGGTTGGGGCTGCCGCAGCTTCCGCGTCGTGTCCGTGACGTCGTGACCGGGAGTGTGAGTCGTCCTCGGTCCGTGACCGGGAGTGTGAGTCGTCCTCGGTCCGTGACCGGGAGTGTGAGTCGTCCTCGGTCCGTGACCGCGCTGCCGGCCGACCTCTGACGCCGCTGACCGCGCCGGCTGCCCCCGCCGTGTTTTGTGCTCGGCGCCCCGACCTTGTGACCAGTCCGCCGACCGACGGTCTGGGATGGGAGAGAAGGCGACCCTGGTGACTGAGTCGCCTTTGTACCGTGGATGAGTCCATGCCTCCTCGGGGCAGCGTGGACGGCGAGAACTACACACCTGAACGTTATAGAACTAGGGCCAAGCTGGCAGCCCTAAAAGAGGGTCATAGAAGGAGTTGTGCCCTTTGAAGGGGCATGTTGGATTGGTAAATGAAGCTTTTGCTCTGCATTTAAGGCAAATTTCGGGATAGGGTCTATTCATTGACCCACAAGACTATTATTTGTTATGACATTTATGACATGACTTCAAGACTAGACTATGACAAGGCGCTTATTTGTGGTCAAATTACATTAGTGTGATATTAGGATCGAATCGGAGAAGAAATATTTATCAATTTCTGGAATCACGTACAACGCAATAAATAGCGTTCGCAATGCATAGCACTCAGTAAACGAAGCCCCTGAACAATCGTGACCCACTGTAGCTCAATGGAGCTTTGCTTTTGTGTCTTGTTAATGAAATGCTGGCGCACTTGATAAATTGGAATAAAATGCTAACCGAGTTGTTGTGTTGGTGGTTACTGAGATTTATGTTTCTTCTATGCTCTTCTATGACCATAATTACGTGGCTTATTAGTTTCCCGGGCGTGTTTCCCCTAATCAGCAAAGGGAACAACAGAAATCCCCACATATTTGTCACGTAGCCGACAGTCCATCATTGTCTGGGGGCTGGCTGCCGGCGTCGGCCGACTGTTTGAGATGAATGGCGCTGCTTTGTGCGGCGCGTGTCCAATCATCCCCTGTGGCTCGTGGTCAGCGCCGAGCGGCGCGCGCGCGTCGATTCCGCCACCCTTGACCCGGCGCCGGCGCGTACCGCAGCCTCTAATGACGCCAGAATGCCAAAAGGCGCCGCGCCTCCGCCGGTTTCCTCATTAGCCATCTCCTGATGCAGGTGTCGGATGATCGAGGATTTGAAGGAGTTCCTGTTTGTTTTTGCTTGAGGTGAAATATGTTTGTGACGCGAACATAATTTGCCTATTTCGGCGTGTGTTGATTGTGCTTAATGAGCGTCTTGCCCCGTGAGTCTGAGGAGATACCGAGGAGGAGATGGCGGCAGCCGACGACCCGCGGCTTTCTCGCTCAGTTCTGTCTATAGGTATTTCTCTCCACGCGTCCTCCTGTTTCGTGCCCCATGTTCTGTTTGGTCCTGTTTCGTCCGCCTTCTCCAGTTATTTTTGTGTATTCGTGTATCGATTTGTAATTAACTCAAAACAGGACCTTATATTTGATGACAAGTTCTTTTCTACCTCCGCGTGTTCCGCGCATCTCTGCTTGGTCAGTTTATCTCTGCGTTCCTGGTGGCTCGCTGATTGACCACCTAA
This sequence comes from Amphibalanus amphitrite, assembly GCF_019059575.1. Lineage (NCBI taxonomy): Eukaryota > Metazoa > Arthropoda > Thecostraca > Balanomorpha > Balanidae > Amphibalanus > Amphibalanus amphitrite. Next base: position 146,022 of record NW_024882742.1, on the reverse strand, counting down.
GTGTAATGAACAGTCAGCGCTTTGTCAGTCATCGATGATGAAACAGTCGGCTGGTTCCGATTGGATAGTTCTTTTTCTATTGAATTTTGGTTTTGGCAGCTATGCATATCTATTTTGTGATTGTTGATTGGGTCGGTACCTGATGCGGTATCGCCTGTTCCGTGTAACGCACCTTGTTTACACACATGGTGTTATTGGCTTGTGTTGAGCTACAGTCGCTGGCGACTGCAACGCTGGCTAAGCATGTAGCACCAGTCGCTAGCGACTGTAACGCTTGCTAAGCATATAGCACCGATCGCTCGGCAGCATACTCCGCTCACATATATATGTACTATCGAACATCTAATTTAGATGTTAGGTAACAGATGGTAGTTATATGAAAGCATAGGATCTTGAGAATAACATATGTTTATTGCTAAGCGTCTTCCAGTGCATAGTTGATGCATTTCTTTTCAAGATGAGTTTTCAGTCGGCAAGTGTATTTATCGGTGGCAGCGCAGAAAAATGTTAGCTCATCAGATGCGCAAGGTTACCAACTCCTTCCTTCGGATGAATCATCCAACGAATCACTGCGTGTGGGCTGAAGGATTACGCGCCTGAAGACTCGACGCCGGAAGGCTATAAGGCGACATCTCGAAACGTAATCAATCATCATTCCAACGTGCCGCGCGGATCGGCTCGTTGTATGTACGCGCACACTTCTGGGAATCGCGGTAGCTGATCAATATTCAACTGCATCCTTTATGGTCCGACTTTTTTGGTGCTGTTATGCAGCATCGATCAATTTGATCGCCTACGCACTTTTGAGAATTGCTCATCTGTGTTGTATATTGAGAGTGGGTGGTTGTGGGGATTGACGAATCTTGCCTCTGTTTAGCTTTATGTGTACTGATATGCCTACCGTTGGTATTGGTACCCATACTTCATTAATCTCAATTTGAAATCAGTCGGCAGCTGCACGGACAATGAAGGGACGTTAGTGGCTGCCTGATGAATAGCTGATACAAAACCTGTGGTTTCATGTGACTACCAGGTGCAGACTGATGCGGCTGTCGGGACGTTAACTCGTGTAGTGGGTGGCCGTCTCCCCACGATGACTGATACGACCATGGCCAGCGATCTCCCGTGACTCTCATAGCGTAGATTACGTGCCTCGATGACGCATTATTGGGTAACAGTTCCGAGTAGCGCTGCGGCCGCTGGCGGCGGCTGACCTGTATCCGACCCCGGCTCCCTGTTCTGACCCGAGGAGGAGTGACGCTTCCTCCGTCCTCCCCGCGGTCCTGACACCGCACCCTGTCCTCCGGAGCTGAGCATGACGCACTGAACCCGATGGCGATACACTGCCGCGCGTGCCGAGTTGACTCACCGCTGCTCCAACCGTTGTCTTTGAGCGCTGCTCAGATGGCACAGATAGATTACGCGCCGTCCTCGATATGCATAAACGAAATCGTTATGTCATCTTCATGGAGTCAATAAAATAGAATAAATGGGTGCGTTTTCTAGGAGCCTGACGTTGCTGTGGTTCCGGGGCCGGAAAATCCAGCGCCTGTTCTTTGGGTATCGTGATATCACTAACATGGTATGATGAGGCGGTTTGGGTAGGACCTAATACCATTTGAAGGTTGAGAGACCATACAAGGACGAATATTAGCACAGCTGAAATGTTTCAAGGGATTTGCGCTTTTGAGCAGAAAATTTTTAAGGCGTGTTTGAGGATTCGTTTAATCTAAACGGATCACAACATCATTACTGCATCGAAGACAGATTTGCAAGAGCTAGCTGGTGTTACATAACCCACTTGCGGAATTAGTTATGTAATATCTTACCTTTGTGTGAGTATAATTTTGTTTATTTAATTGCTAGTAAACGAAATTGAATCTATTCGGCTGCCAGATATTGACAGCAGGATGGCAGTGGTGGATTACTCGATTAATGTGGAATTTTTTTTATTTGCAAGTTCGTTATAGGTAATGTTACAAAATAAGATTATGCATTATCCAACCAGTTGCTAGGCGGATCTTACATTTCTATGTTTGAATGCAGTATGCATGGATGAGTACAAGTGGCATGCACAATGCACATTGCGCGCGCATGTGTTCATCTTTTACTTCAGTTAGTGTTCTTGAGTTTCTAAGCATTCATTTTAGTATAGTGTTTGTGTTTGGTAATGTGGTAGTAAATAAGCCTCGGATGAATATAATGCCTCTAGTCTTCACCATACCGTTGACAGAGCTGTTGATATGAGGACTGATGTGTCTCCACGCCTGACGGCGCGCCGTACCGAGCTATTTGGGTCTGGCCGTGGCCGCACGGCCCGGCCGGCGGTGCGTGACCGGTCGGTGCGCCGTGGTCACGCACACGCACGTGCGTCGGCCTCGCGCGCACAACTCAGCCGCTAATGGTGCCGGGCGCCGTCAGCGCCGTAATTAATTAGTGCGCTGGGGCGCGGCGGTGTGCTATCGCCGGTGACGGACCGGCCGCGGCGCAGCGCTCACTCCAGCCGCCGTAACTCTGCGGGCCCCGGCAGACCAGTGAACGCGAGACCGAGGTGACTTGAGAAGGTGGCGGATTAAATTACCGCTAATGACCCGAGCAGGCGCCGATACAGAGCACGCGTCTGACGGAGAGGGACGCGGTGTTCTTACTCGGGCAGGAAGTCCTTGAAAGGTGTTTTGTTCTGAAGGCCACTGCTTACGTCGGATTTAGATTATTTATTGGGGAATTTGTTTCTTATTCCGTGGTAGCTGAGTTCTTGAAAGTATTCATGTTTTTTATACGTTTAAATATTCCAAACATCACCTTGAAGAAATGTTGTGTTATGTTTTTCTTTTAAACAGGGGGCTACTCAGTACTATGTATGTTCATTGTTCTACCAACCTTTTGCCACGTTTTCTTTGTTGTAAACATCGTTCCCGTGAAGGATTGATCTCTCAGATGGAAAAGCTCTTCCTCATCTTATATGATTACTAAGCTCTGCTGCTTCTCCCTCATGGTATGGATGGCGAGTTGCAATGGTAAAAACAATCGGTGTGCGAGACATGCTGTCTGCAATGTGGTCCAATCGATCGTCTATGGGTCACCTAACATCAGGCTGCCTCAGGCGACTGGGGAGGGGGCACACAGATTTGCATGGTGCAGTGTACTTGCAATCAGGCTGTGGGTGAGGGATCCGATAGTGCACGCTAGCGCGCTATTTTACTGCTTGGTCATGCTGAACTGGTTCGGGCAGCGGGCGGTATGTAGTATTTATGCGTCCATCTTTCATCTCCTGTCCGCGATCGGTCCAACGATGTGTCTGGATGTGGGACGGCTCTAACAGGGAGTGAACAGTCGGTCGAGCTTTTCCTTGCGATTTCCTGCTCGTCGTTTCATCTACTGAGCTTGGGTGGCGTTTACTGAAGCCTCTACACCTGAAGTAAAGGAGACGACACCTGGGTACGGACTAGAGGTGGCAAAATGTGGACCCAAGGATAAAGAACCAGTCTGGACCCATATGGGTCCAGACCGGTTCCTGGAAATTTTCTGACGGATCCAACCGTGTCCTACCATAAACTACACATCTTGCACACTGCACATTATTGCAAATTATGAAGTGAATGTTTCTTTGCACACAGTAGCTCACGAGTATTCCCAGTGGGAAATAGGCTGTTTTACATGATGCAACTAATGATACCCACAAGTAGTTTGTATTGATTGACTTTTGGGCAACGGGTCCAACTGGTTCCGATTCCAACTAAGACCGGGTCCGACTGGTTCCAGAAATGTCCAGCCGGGTCTGGTTCGAGACTGGTTCCCAAAATTTTCATCTTTTGCCACCTCTAGTACGGACAACGGAAGACTGCCGTACCGCAAGCGTTAGTCATGAAGGTCCCGCTGTCTTATCGGTCGGTAGTGGTCACCGGGCGGATAGAATTACGCCACAACCGCATGGCTACTGCCAGCGTCACCTCCGGCCTCCGGAATGTGACCGGTGACCACAAACCTTCTCAGTCAAGGCTTCATCCCATATCTCATCCATCTGAAGGGTTCATGTGTGACAGAGTGGCCCTTCCTGATGGCTGAGATTCCGTCGAGCCCAGGGTGCTTCCACATTCGCTTGCTGCCGGCCATGTGATGGGATCAGACATCCCGAGTCCCCATGGACGGTGGCTAGTTAGTAGTTATCGAGACAGGTATCACACGACTGCAGATTTTCGGACAACGGTGTCCTTTGGCAACCTGCAATCAGCGAGTGGTGTATGAACAAACTTCCGTTAATGGTTCCTACTTATGGGGCCAATGATTTTGCCTGTGTTTTCTGTTTGACTCCGTTATGCTGTGAAGCTCGGTATCTCTCTTGCTCAAGGGTGAAAAGTCAGTCTTCTATGAGACAATTTCTGGGCAGCTTCATCAGTGAAAAGTTCCGTCCGTTGTGAAGGGTGGGGCGGGAGGTGTGTCCCTGTGATCGGTTTTGGGACGGTCCACAGGGCCGCCCGCTCCGCCCTGCCCCGCCCGGGCCGACCGTACCAGTCCGAGCCAAACGGTGGAGGTCACCCCCATCGGTGTGATGGACAGATGGACCGACATCGGGCCCGCCCCGATCCACCCCGGGTGCCGCCACAATGCGGAAATACGGGGAGGACGGGAAGGAAGTGAAACACTAACCGACGACCGGTGGGAGCGGCTGTCCGACGCCGGCGCACATCGGCACGCAAAAACTGGCATATCCTACACCCGAATAGAATGGATATAATAACACAGAGATGGGTTTCTTCCTGGTGCCACTGTGACCCTCAGTTTGAAATTGTAGGAACGGTTGAGTTATTTATTTTCTACAAGGGTTAAAACGGCGCTCCCTAATCGCAAATCACCACTGCTGTAAACCGAACATGAGTTGTCACGACTATTTGTGAAATGTGAATGCACCACAGAGAACATCTCCGCTTCACATTGAGCCGTACACAGCGATGTTGATGATTATCTGAGAGGCTTACGAGGGTGACAATGAACCTCCTGTCGGGAGTTTCGATGTGCTAAGCTGGTAGTTGAGCTAAGCTGAATGCTCAGCCGTCCGGAACTAATTTGTCTCTTTACCAGAGGACAGCAGCTCGACACAAGCCGGCTCGATGTCGGGCCCTCTTCCTGACTGGCGGCCGGCAGTGGGTGGTGAGAGGGTGGCCGGCAGATCGGCCCTTTATCCGACAGCTCCGCGGCCGCTGGCGCCGGGCCATCTCCGCAGTGACCGTGTGCTACTGTCCACAGGACGACAGTCGAGTCGTGCGCTTCTGACCGACACGGAAGGCTTCGGAGGCGCGCACGGCCGCTCTCCGACCATGGGCGGCCCTGACCCTTTTAAATCCTCTCGCTTCTCGGACAGCGAGGCGCCCGGCCAGCGCTGAGCCGGCCGCGGCAGGAAGCCAGGGACTGGTTTACGTTCAGAGTGATGCTGGATCAGGATGTCTTTGACAGGACGAATCGCTGATCGGCGAGCAGACGGGCACGGCAGGTGCTGAACAGGCCGGCCACGGCAGACTGCTGAGTAGATGGATCACTAGCTGAGCTGTCCGTCATCCATCAGTTTATGTTTCTGATATATCAGCGCCGTTTGGTGGGGCTCAAGACATGCTGTTGGTTTGACTGAGCTCTGATTTGGGGCATCATCTCATCTGTGAGGGTTTGTAGTTATCGATCGATTTGTCTAGCTGTGCTTTCCAGCGACCCATTGGTCGTTGATTTCGACGTGAAAAGCACTGCTAAGTATGAACTGATAGACTGCATTTGACGTGTTATATCTCCGCAGCTCTTTACCTCCTGTCAGTGTGGTGTAGTCACAAATCAGTCCCTAAACCAGTCCGGAACTTCTGTTAATGATCTATCGTACTGTTTGTATTTGTGCACCGGGCAGCGATTGCAAGGCCACCACAACTGCGTGGGCCGCGCCATTGGCCACCATTACCGGGGTATTGAATACGATTTACATCAATTGAATCCGTACAAGGAAGGACAATCCAGGTCAGAGTCGGGCCCCACCGGGCGTGGTCAGGACTCGCCTTCGGTCACGGCTCGCCTAAACCGCTTGCATGAATGTTCACGGTCAGTTTGTCGTTCGCTGGTCTGTAGATCACCCAAATTGGTCGCCCCTTTCTCGGGCGGCGCATACGTCGCTCCCTGATCGGCACTGAGTGCCCGCTGCAGTCCGTGCGAGCAGTGCGCCTGTGGGGCCGCTCTCATAAAGCACTCCGTCAATTAGTGGCAGCCAATGAGCGGCCGGTAATGACCGGCGGGCCCCGCTCGGCGCCGGGCGCGTGGCCGTTGACAGGCGGCCGGCCCCGCCCCGCACCTCCGCGGCGTGCCGGTGGCCGGCCGGAGACGGCCCATCTATCACGGCAGCCGCCTATCCCGGGCCGCGCCGGCCGGGATTCGCCGCCGCTTTGCAGGCCAAGGGCGGCCTAATGCCACCGGACTGCGCTGTATTTACGGTGTGTTAATGCGGCCCGTGTGGACTGATGTGTGGCTCCGCGGCCGGCTCCGTCAGCAAAGCAGTGCACGACTCGGGACGGGGCGAACTGAACAGTGGGGTTTCGCATTACCTTAGGTACAGCGAAGCAGCTTGTAACGTGCAATTTATGTGGCATGTGTGCCATTTCACGTTGAGAAGTGGCTCTTGACAATAAAGTCTGGCGTCTTCAGATATATCTAACTGATGACTTTCAACATTCAAATGCACATTCGCCTTCAATTTCTGAATAGTTGCTGTGTGCACAGTACGAGTAAATTGCTTCCTCGGCAAAGCCCCTGGAATACGAACATTTAGTGACCACTATTTGATTTGAGCAGTTTAACTACTAGCTGTTCTGCAGTTTAGCTCTTGTAGGTTGTAAATATTTATTACTCCGTGCACGAGCAGCTTAAATGATTCCCGCCGAAATGCTATGGATATTGACTGTGTACGCTGGCTAAACGTTGACCAATTACTTTGTTCTTTGCTACAGGCATGAGGCAAGGCCATATGGTAGGGCTATAGGCTCTAAATATTCGCGACATCCAATTCATGACCTGATTTAGCCGTTTATTGCTGCGCTTATATATAGTGTTACTGGCTTATTACACGAGCAATCATCCATTTCTTGCGAAGATGTTTAAACGTTTAGTGCCTATGTATATGCTTGTACTCAAATCATGTATCTTGGTGGAAGCTATTTGATTGTTCCCTTTTGAAATTTTGCTGGCGTTTCTTTTGTGCATTGTGTCAACTTTGGGTAGTTTGTCTCCTCGCTCCTTCGCTGCTTCTATATAAAGATTGGGCAAATCGCAAAGAAAGACTCTCTCCGATATGTCACTGTTTTTGCCGGAAGGTGCCTTGTACGATCGTTGTCTTGTACAATACTGTGATGACACGCAGCTAGCTGTACTGGGGAGTCCAAGCGATGCCGGAGCTATGGTAACCCAGTTGGAGCGGGACCTTGCAGCTCTGTCACTCTGGTTCCGAAAAAATGGGCTAAAGATTAACGCAGATAAAACTCAGATCATTGTTTTGGACACAAGGCAGCAAATTCGTCAACTAGTCCCGATAGAAATCAGGTTCATGGGTACCACTACAGTGGGAACGTCCTCAGCTAAAAACCTCGGTGTCACTTTTGACGAGAGCATGACCTTCTCAAATCATGTGACTGATGTAGCCCGCCGATGCACCGGTATTCTGAGCGGCCTGAGTCACAGTAGGCACTACCTACCGAAAAGTACGCTGGCCACTCTGGTTCAGGCTCTAGTAGTCTCATCGATCCGGTACGCAATTGTTGTCTATGGTGGATGTGGTGTCACCCAGATGTCTCGGCTCCAGCGGCTTATCAATTTCGGTGCTCGTGTTGTGTCGGGCAAGCGGAAGTATGACCATGTAAGCGAAGTGCTGAAAGAGTTGCGGTGGCTCTCGGCCGAGAATATGTGGCGTCTACAGTCTGTCACGCTATTAAAGAAAATCCTCGAGACAGGAGAGCCCGAAGCCCTATCCAACGCGATTGTGTCGCGAGGTAGCGTGCATGGGCGTGATACGCGTCAGGCCGACCTGCTCGATTTACCCGTGATTAGAACGGAATCCGGGCGCCGCCGGTTCCTATACGCCACTGTATCGCAGTATAACGCTCTGCCTCAGGCGCTGCGCAATCTCGGTCACAGGCTCTTTCGGAGGGAGTATCGGAAGCTCCTACTGCGTGAGCAACACGGCGACCCGGCCAGTGTGTAGCGGCGCGGTGGCGCAAATGTGAATATGTCTGCAAATGTGATGCGTGTGTGTTGTGTGTAATGTTGTGCCCGCCTCGTTCGTTTCACCTGACTCGGCAGCCAATAATAGCCATTTTCGGATGGATCGGCTTGCCACGATAAGTACAATACAATACAATGAACAACACTGGAAGCAAAAGTCATGAGGGTTTATAATCGTATCGGTATTTGTTATTTGGACTTTTGACTTGCCGGTTAGTCGGTTAAGTTTTGATGTGCAAAAACAATTGCATTTATATTCAAGTCCAATCTTTCGTCTTGATCAATGTGCTCAATAAGCTATAGCAATTTGTTCGTGTCCTTCCTGTGACTACTGTAACCATGCCCCGGTGGTTTATGTTGCTGTTTATGAGCTAGAGCTGTTTGATTTTCACAGCGGAGACCGCCTGTTGATAGTGTTCGGACAGCATTATATGACTGCAATGCAATGAACGTTAAGCCGCTTAAACGCCCGGCTTGAAGCATCTTATAGGACGTGCTTTCGCTGAATATCAATGTTCTGCCAAACGCTGCCTCAATAGCTGACACAAGGTCGGGGCGTGTGTACGTTTGAACAATCTGGAACTCATCAGGTAGTCATCCGTTTCAGTACTTAGGTATGTCGGAGTGATATTTCTCTGGGGGATAAACTTCATCTGCGCAGGCACTCGCTGCTCTGAGCCGGCCCGGCCCGTCCCCGACCTCCGAGCTGTTAGGAAGGCAGGTTGTCGAGGACAGGCACACAATGAGAGATATACGACCTATGGGGCTTCGGTCGGTGCGCACTGGCACAGTGGGGACCGAGGTCAGCGAGCAGTACCGGTCACAGGGTGGTACTTCGGTCAGCCAGGTAATGGTCACAGGATGGCAGAACTACACGCTAGTCACAGGCAGGTCAGCCTCCGGCTCCCGCACGCAGAAGAGCAGGAAGTACGACACCTTCGTTTCTCGTATCCGTCAAGAAACGAAGGTGTCATCGCAACATCAGCCGGAACATCGTCGTCTGTGTATCAGTCGGTGCTAACTGCTAGCTTATTGTTGTTGTTGTTTTTTTTTTTGTAAACCCGCTAAAAGTAACTTTCATCGAAACTGTGGCGCCTCGTCATTTTGTGCCTCAGCTGCCGACAGGTAGGCCGTTCTATCTCCCGAGGCGGTGGTTTGCCCTCTCCTTCACACCGTGCGATATCTGTAGGAGTGAGGCCGTGTCCCTCAGATAACCAGTATTTACGACAGCAACTGACAGAAGTTACTACCGCCTACCAGCTGACCGTCGGTATATCTTCTGGGACCTTCGGAGCGGCAGTAATCGGACACCGGGCCTGGATCCAGTGCCTTATGACAGTTCGTGATGCGATCTTTGTCACTTATTCGATCGTTTTGGATAGTGGATTGGTACATTGGTCTGTTGTACTGTATTTGACCACCTGTGGTCGCAGAGGCGGGCCACCAACTAAGCAAATGGTGGTGTTGCATCGAATTTTCATTGAGTTAGTTATTTCTTGTCTATCCTTTTCATTACTTACTGACTGGCTACCTCACTACTTACCACGGTTTGGTGGTCAGACTATAGATACTATAGATTGTATACTATAGATTGTATACTATAGATTGTAGTCGTTGTATTGTAGTCATATTCCGACTTTTACTGGAAGGTTAATGTTATTTTTTTGATTATATTTGTAATGTATAAATATGCATATTTGAGACAAAAATGTACATTAATCCTAATTAATTATTGGGCAACAGCCGTCATATCCAACTAGCAACATTGGTCACTAACGATGTGACGATTTCACATGGATGAGAACAAACTGGATGGGTTTCGTTGTTAGTGAAAATGTATGTGTGTGGGTCTACTGTCTGTAATATTCCCGTTGTACCTATTTTACCGCAATCGTCGTTCTCATTGGGTTAACCCGGCAGTTGCTGGGGTATTTCGCCACCCACCGTTTGCTGGGGGGGGGGGGGGGCGTTAAACGCCCCCAGCCGATAACTCGAGAACCAATAGGCGCAGCGAAACGCACGAGGCGGCAAACGAAAGAACGCGACAAGACGCTTCAGATGAGTACTTTAAAGTTGAATTTTGAGGTCACAGGTCAGGTCAAGGTCAGGTCAAACACCTGAAATCGGGCTTTTAGTAGCATGGACTTCAGGACTTCGCAATGGGCGCCTCTCGTCATAAACTCTGTCAAAACGGTGCACAATCCATCATATAGGGCCTACAAGAGTGTCAGCTCCATGCAGGGGTCAGTCAAGCATAGGTCAGGGTCAAGGTCAGTTCAACCGGGGAGGCACATATCCCCGAAAATAAAAACTGATATTCACAGCCTGTGACACATGTTTTATGGGTAATTTGGGGCGTAGAACACGATGGTGACATTCATTTTATCATATGTGTACGTGTTTTGCTAAAAAAGCTCAATTTAAGAAATTCATGTATCATGGTCGTGAAGTAGTCACGAGAAATTGCCAAGACTCAGTTCAAGATTTTGGAAAATGCGGAACGATAATCAATAATCGAAGATAGCCATTTGATTCTTCATGGTATTGGCAGTCTAATGGCGTTTACGGCATGTCTATATGTCTAATCTGTGATTTTATATGATTTTTTGAACATATGCCGTTTTTGGTCGAAAACTCAGAAATCATGACGTCACTAAAACCTCGATATCTCAAAAATTTTCCAACCGATTTTTTTGAAACTTTGTCACAATAAACTTCATTCAATTCCCTACAGGTACCCAAAATTTGGCGTTTTTATGCTATGGCCCGGCGAAAAAAGTGGGGGCGTTTAACGCCCCCCCCCCCCCCAGCAACTCGCGGGTTAACAGGCCGTTCATAACTCCACTAAACATGTGTTTCTTGATCTAGTTAAGATTGTGGATATTATGCTGTGAGTTATCGTTCAGAATCTAACCCATATCGCGCGGGCTGAGCAGCAACGCATTGAAATTCACTTTCCTGTGTTATTCAACTCGCTTCATTCTCAGGTCAGGGTTTCGATAGCCACGAGATTTATGTATTTGTCAACATGGATAAGTGTTACTGGGTCAGTGAGAAGTGGTGTCAGGGACTCCTCTAATGATCTTGATTTTAGCCGGTGCCTTCCGTGATTGAATCACGACCCACCTTACCTTCTAGAAATCCCCATTTCGTATCTGCATCTCGTATTCACTTGCATGTATGTGTTTGTGACCGATCAAATTTGTCTTTAGCGTCCCTGGACATTTATCCAGCTCTAATTAATACGAGCCTGGAATTATACGCTTGGTTCCAGGCTGCCCTAAAATATAAGAAAACTGTGGCTGGTGCCTCTCAACGAATTTTCTGGACACACTATATTTACGCCGCCTTTTTCTCTTTTCAGAGCTGAAGAGTCAATGTGCCATGAATATCGGGAACTTCTGTCCTGATACCGACGTCACCGAGCATCCCCTCTGCGGGTCTGGAGGTCAAGGACACCAGGTCAGTCCTATTAAGGTTACCGAAGGGTCACTGGCTTACATCCTCCAATTCCCTCAGTCGCGTTTGAGTAGACTCGCTGTCCATCGTCCGACCGTCTCCGGTCTCGGCAGGTTGGCCGGCCTCAGGCTCGCTGGTGCGTCTCGAGACGGGGCCGGTCGGGAGGACGGGGTCTGGCGCCGCGCTGACGAGGGGCAGGTCGGAGGACGGTGGGGGGGGGGGGGTGGCCGGTCGACCTTGCGTGACACAGCCGTGGGTCGATGAACAGACTGCGCCGAACGCAGGCCGACTACCTTGAGAGGTCGGGCAAGGCCGTCCGATGGAACCTCGCCGGGCATGGCGGGAAATATATCTACATGACAGATATGAGCCTATTTCTGGACTATCGCCTGTCGATGGGACTGTTTATTCATTATTTTATGTTGAGTGGTATCCCCAACATTGTCAAATTAACGTATAGTGATGAGTTGTGGGAACGTGGGTGCTAAGTGAAGGGTGACTGGTGTCCCGTGGTTATGCCACTTTGTTTTCTTGTCCAATCGTATTACCAAATCGCATTGTCGGTCAGTGTGGTGTCACGGCTCGTGACGGCGTCTGGAGCGTCGGGTCACGGCTCGTGACGGTGTGTGGAGCGTCGTGTCACGGCGCCGAGTGGCGTGTGACGCGTGACGTGACAGTCACGGTCCCCAGCGGCCGTCCCAGCGGGACTCAGCGCGAGCCAGGGACGCCGGGAGATTGGCCGCCGGCATACGTCGTCAGGGTTAGAGACCGCCTCAGTCTTCTGGAGTATGTACCTACTAGACTGGCAGAATCTGCCCCCCTGTCCTAAGGTGTCGGAGGCTGACAGCGCCTCCCCTCTCCCCTGGCAGAAAAAAAAAACTGCCTTTGGGAACGGACTGAGACTGGGAGACCGTTCTGATGATTCGTTTCGCTCGAGATTGAAGTCTTTTGGAATTTCACTGCCTCTATGCGCTGCTATCGAATGGAACACACCCCTTTCCGTGAATGAATTATTTTTTCCTTTGCACGCCATACATAAATATAGTAATCATCCGACATCCCAGCCTCTGGCATTCGCGGTTTCGGCGCCAGATCGCTGCTCTGACCATAAATGTAGCCATGTGCCCTGTGGTGGCGGTAGTGAACCGCAAGTGTCGGTTGAGCGAGGAGTCGCTTTTTGTGACCTCTGCGGCATGCTGACGAGGTCAGTGGGTCACAGTGACCGGCGCAGTGAAACAGAAAGGACCGAACCTTCGGACCGCCTTGGTTCACCGCCCGGTAAAGAGACAGACAAGATAATGATAGACGAGCTAGATTTGCATGGATTCAGGGCTTCACAAAGGAACAGGACGCATAATGACAGATGAGGTGGACTGGGTCGTTAAAGTACTCAGCATTGAGACTTACATGAAGGGTGATTGATACCTGAAGGGTTCGAAGAGGTGGCTCCAGCGCTCAACCGTCTGCCTGGGTAGTTGCTGAATGTTGGGATGCACAGAGGGAGGCTGCTTTGGTGTGAATGTTCGCTGAATGTTCGGTGCACAGAGGGAGGCTGCTGTGGTGTGGATATTCGCTGAATGTTGGGATGCACAGAGGTAGACTGCTGTGGTGGGGCACCTCAGGACAGCGCGGCCGGTCCGTAAGGTGCTCGGTTGTTCCGACGGTCGGTCAGGGTTGAATTGATCGTTTTTCCGTCCGCGGCTGCCGCTTTGTTGCCTCCTGTGGGCCCAGCGCCAGGTGACCTCGATGGGGTCAAATTTGCATCATGCTGCATGCGGCGCGTGCCGAAGAAACGCTCTAGGAAATAAGTGTCGGCTTTTTCCGCCCTGCCTCAGCATGTTTGCCGTATCCAAAGGACATCTGCGGATGTGAATTGGGGAGTGTTTTTGGTGGCGGCTTTCAACGCCGCCGCTGCGGTCGTATCTCAAACACAGTCGGCCGGTGCCCTTTGTGAGTTGATCTGGTGACCTGTGGCCTCGCGCGATGACCTACAAACCCTTCAAGAGTCGAACCTGTACCGATCTAACCCCTCCACCACCCGGCACGCCTCGAATACCTCGGTAACCGCCGTACGTGAGATCGAAATGTATCGGCTCGTTCGGTTCGACTGAACGCCCCAAATTATCGCTAATTATGTGGCCGGGTGAAAATCGGAACCGGTGTACGTCTCACGGAGTGAAGTGCCTTCACTTGGTGACGTCATTGGTGACAAGTCGTCGGTTCCGACGGTTCGTCGGAACGTCGGCGTCCACCGACGGCGGGTTCGGCGACCGGCGCGGGGTCGCTGCGCAGTGCCCTGACCCGTGACTGACCGGTGACCGCGCCGGGACGCGGCCGCGGCCTTGGCGGCGCGACACGGAGAGCGAAAGTATGACGTCACACGGCGGGCCAGTGACGTCACCGGCGGCGGCTGCGGCGATGTGCCGGCGCGGAGGAGGCGGCGGCGCCGGCAGAGTGGTGCCGACGGCCGCCGACGCTGCTCGTGCCGACCGGCTGCTCTGTCTGACCGGGGGCGCTGGACGGGGTGCAGACGGATGCGGCTCGGGGTCCTGCCAGTGCCGCTGTCTGTGGGTGCTGTGCTGCCGCCGCCGACGGCGACGGACCGACGCGGGACGGCGGAGCCCACTGGCAGACATGGAGCAGGCGAAAGTCGCCCCTCAACACCGGTGAGTTTCACTTTCGGTGCGATGGTGTCGGCCGCGGGCTGCGCTGGATGGGATAGGCTCGGGCACGGGTTTATAGAGTCATGAATTGGACAGCAGTGAGAGGGACCCAACGGGGCGTCCTGTCGGCTGCAGTCCTTGGATCGCTCCCACCTCACACGGTCCGTCATCTCGTCCTGATGTAACGCCGTCTTCATCACGGCAGCGTCACAAAAACTGGAGCGGCACAGTTACGACACCGCATGCTCATCTGCGTTTTCACAAGCACGCCGGTAAAAAGGTGCCGCCGGGCTCTCTGTTCGCCGCGGAAATCATGGATCGATCCGTCTGGCCTACATTGTCGGGTAAAAACGGCTCATCGGCCCGACCCGAGTAACCGGTCACTCCGGGAAACAGCTGAGACCCCCCCCCTCCCCCCGCGAACTGGACTATGGTGGGGTTGGAGATATGGGTAAAAGCCCCGTGGTGACCGGTATTCTTCAGTCAAACTCATTACGATAATGTTTCACTTTTACAACGGCTGTCACGATCGGTGCGCCAGTTTCCAGCCCGGCACGATCGAATCACGATCGTGCCAGTCCCGGTAAAGCACGGCCCTGTCAGGTTTGATACGGTCAGTACGTCATCCACGTTGACAGCATTAACTGGGCGGCCAGCTGGCTGCAAATGCCGTGCTGAGGAACAAGGACTGCGATTGGATCTCGGTCCAGTGAAGAACAAGGTCGGGCAAGGCCGGTCGGCGTCCTTCAGCCGGTGAGGAGGCCACGATCGCACCGTCATCAGCGCCCGGCAAAAACCATCCTTGTCACCAAATCAGGCCCAAACAGGGGGCTGGAATTTGAACTTACTTGCTCGACATTTCGCAGTGACGTCTGGTTTACTGAAGCACAATGAAGAATTGTGTCGCATCGTTCATAACCTAGATCATAACTAATTGATTTTTGATGTGGTGTGCACGGATGCACAGTTGCTTGTGTACGTATTGTTTTTTTTCGTCTTGAAATTGGCGCTGTTCTGTGGAACGTGTGACTATGAGGAATGAATTAGAAAGCCTGGATGGACACAGCACGTGCGCTGTGCACCGGCACCAGCGCTGCGCCTCTGTTGTTTCGAACTCGAGCTCGCCGTGAGTGAAACGCGAGCCCGGTCTGTGAACCGGAGAGGAGGTGCCGGCCGCTGACGCAAACCTGCAGCGTGACGTAACGCGGTCAGCGCGACTGATCTCAGCTGGTGGTCAGACGCTGAGCTGACTTCCGCCGGGAAGAGAGGCCATGTGGCCAGGAACAAGAAGTGGGGAGAGAAAGAAAACAAAAGAACAACGTTGGAAAAACGTCCCTTATTGTGAAGCAAGGTAGCGAGCAGACTAGGAAATAAACAGTCAGACATGATCGCAATAATTTCACACACAAACACGAGTGTTATTTCACGCTTTTTGCTGTTAAATGAACAGCAAATTGTCCATTGGACTGCTGCGTGCTTCAAACCAGCGATTGGACGATACCCTCCAATTCATGTCAGATTAGACGATCGTCAGGTCATCGGGTCAACCAGCGCGGCGGCCTCGTACCGTGCGCGCTCCACCGCGGCATTGCCAGCTTTGACCGCAGACCTCGCCCGCTCCCATCGTTCCGGGTGCTATCTTTGGTCCCATTTCCACTGGCAATCGCCTCCCCAGCTGACGGGGAGGGGAGGGCGGTGGCTGCTAGCTGGGGTGGCTAAAACGGGCGCTGCGCCGCCACCCCGGCCCCAGGTGTGGCGCAGGGTGCGGTCGTGCTTCTCCGACGGCTCCATCTATCTCCCTCTCTCCTCGCTCGCTTTACTCTCCCTTTCAGCCAGCCCGTCGCCCGCCTGGGCTTCCGCCGTGCGCACGTGCTCACTGCTCACCCTCGCACTCCGTGCCGCGTCTCCGGCATCATAAATGCGTGTGCGACACGCATACACGCCTGACGTGCCTCCGATCAATCCATCACCTTCTGTCGCTCATCTACCGCTCAGTAGCACCGGTATAATCCCTCGGTGAGATCGAAGGCGCCGTGCATTACCAGGCGCTCGGCGTGCCCCGGCCGCGAGCGGGTAGAGGCGTGCCGCGCACTTCTGAGTAGAAACTCGCCGTGTGGCGGGGAGAGCGGCTCGTATAAACCTGCCGGCGCGGCGCCCTGTATCGACATTGTTCGATGGATGACCGGGTTATTACCGCCGCGGGATCACAGAGACGAGCTGAACTTGCAGCACGTGTTCTGGTGGAGATTTGTCAGTTTTGAGTTTCTTTTGCGTGATTTACTCCCAGAGGAGAGGTAATGCTCAATTCGGTGAGCCGTTCTGTGGTCCGTTATATTGAGATCCAAGGAAATGATTAATAGGTATGTCATGCAAAAAGAAAGACAGAATGATGCTGAATTATACGGAATAATTCACTTTTATGGAGGTGTAAAAGTTAAAGCTGTCTTCGTTGCGGAAAGCATGTCATTACAAGTGAACGGAAACTTCCGTGGGAAATCCGGAACCCCGCCCCAAAATAATGACAGCTGCATGCGGCTTTATCCTGTATCTGTCATAGTAAACTACTGGTAAACGGTAGTTGGAGCGAGTACTTGGTGTTTGATGTGCTGATGTTGATCACTGACCTGCCGATTAATTGCTCCGCGGACGAGGCTGACGCAACGTTACCAGATTAAAGCGGACATGACGGGACCCTTTTGTGACGAGGCAGTCAATCAGGGGCTCTGGTGCCGCTATTAGCCATCATGCAAAGGCGGCGGTAATGATATGGTTGGGTAGCAGTTCAACGTTTCATATATTTTTTAATGTAAGTCGATGAACCGTTTTAATAAGCCAACTCGTGCGCTGTCCGCGTGGCGGGACGCCACTGGCAATTTTTAAAGGAACTCGTCTTCCCTCATTTGGGCGCGGATTAGACCACGGTCATGCTCCTTAGCCATCCCAAGGTAAGAGTCGCAAGGTTACCAAAATGTTTGTGAGGCACACGGGCGTAGGAACGTCATGAAAAGTGGGTGGGCCACCCTGTCAAGGGGCCTCCTTTTCCAGGGGGCCTCCTATTTTCAGGGGCCTCCAACTTTTGCCTCGTTCTGCTGGCTGCTTTCAAGTATGACCTCCAAATCTAGCTTCTGAGATCGGGCAGATGTAGGTACCCAGGGGCGTAACCGCTTAAGCGAACAGTGCGGAAAGTCCGCACCATTTTTTAAACTTATTCCCCCTCCAATTTTTTTTTTTAGAATCTATTTGCCGCAAACGGCGCATGACCCCTGAAAACCCTAACACAAATGTCTTCCTCGTTTCCCAGGTGCCCCCATTAGCTTCATAGGCAGTAGGCACCCTCTTTGGCATATAAGCGCCCTATGATAGTCATCAGAGACATCCCTATATGCCCCACAGTCGCCCCGTTGTCGCATGCAATGTGCGCCGCTTATCATAGGCGTCCCTCTTTTATGGACACTTGAAGGCGCCTCTCTTTGCCATGCCGGCGCCCCTGTTTCTTATGAATGCACCCCATGGCATTGATCAATTGCATTGCAGACCTCTATTGCATGCGGACGCCCATATATGTAGGCCTCAGAGGCGCCCCTCTTTCGCATTGAGGCGCCCCTATGGGCTTCATAGGCGCCCCTCTATTGCACGTAGGTGCCCTTCTGTCTCAGAACCGCTCCCCTTTGGCATGCAGACGCCCATCTTTCGTACGGAGGAGCCGGCAGCCGCTCTGGTTCTTAGAGACGGCATGGTGCTCCCAGACGCAGATGGGGCTCTCGGAGTCGACAGTGTGGGACCTTCAGTCGCTGATGGGTGCCCGCCAGATGTGAACCCTCGGAGACGCCGGTATGGGGCCCTCACAGATGCCGCTATGTGGCCCTTAGAGACACCGGTGTGGAACCCTCAGATATTTCAGTGTGAAGCCCTTACAATTGCAGGTGTGGAGCTATGAATGCGCTGGCTTAAATCTCTCAGAGGCCGGTACATGGACATTAGAGCTCAGTGAGAGCTTGTGTGGTGCCTTCAGTGGCCTTGAGGAGCCGTTAGACATCAACATGGTGCTCTCAGGAGCCGGTGAGTCCTCAGAGTCACCGGTGTGGGGCCTTCAGAGCTCCGAGATACTGGTGTGGGGCCCTCAGATGTACCTATAGAGCCTTGAGATGCAGAGGTATGGTGGCCCACAGAGGCGCCGGTGTGGGGCCCCCAGAGCCACCGATATAGGGCCCTAAGAGACACTTGTATGACCCTCAAAGGCGCCGCTGTGTGGCGCTCATAAACACTGGTGTGGAGCCATCACAGGCGGGTGGAGCCGTTAGAGGCCGGAAAGGGCCCTTAGACGCCTACAAGGAGCCTTCAGAAGCCGGCGTGGCACCCTTATGGGGATAAGCGTGTCTACTTAGGAGCCCTTGAGGTGCTCTCATGAGCTCGGTGGGGCCCTACCGAACCGAAATATGGCCACGGCCAGTTGCCGCCGCATGGCTCTTCGGACTATCATTCTCAGGGGCCTCATCTGCCTAGTTTGAATAGAAGGGCCTCTCAGACCATCAGTCTCATGGGCCTCCTCTGGCTAGTATAAATAGAAGGGCCTGCGCCCTGCGCCTGTTAGACCATCAATCCTAGGGGCCTCCTCTGGTTAATACAAATAGAAGAGCCTCTCAGACCATTAATCTCAGGGGGCTCCTGTGGACAGTATAAATAAAAGGGCCTCTCAGACCATCAGTCTCGGGGGCCTCCCTAGAAAAGTGTAAATGTGGATAGAGGGCCCCCCTCAGATTCATTAGGAGTGGACCTCTCTGACTATCAGTCTCAGGGGCCTCTTGTGGCCAGTATGAACATAACAGCCTCTCAGACCATTAAGGGGATAAGCGTGTCTACTTAGGAGCCCTTGAGGTGCTCTCATGAGCTCGGTGGGGCCCTACCGAACCGAAATATGGCCACGGCCAGTTGCCGCCGCATGGCTCTTCGGACTATCATTCTCAGGGGCCTCATCTGCCTAGTTTGAATAGAAGGGCCTCTCAGACCATCAGTCTCATGGGCCTCCTCTGGCTAGTATAAATAGAAGGGCCTGCGCCCTGCGCCTGTTAGACCATCAATCCTAGGGGCCTCCTCTGGTTAATATAAATAGAAGAGCCTCTCAGACCATTAATCTCAGGGGGCTCCTGTGGACAGTATAAATAAAAGGGCCTCTCAGACCATCAGTCTCGGGGGCCTCCCTAGAAAAGTGTAAATGTGGATAGAGGGCCCCCTCAGATTCATTAGGAGTGGACCTCTCTGACTATCAGTCTCAGGGGCCTCTTGTGGCCAGTATGAACATAAGAGCCTCTCAGACCATCGGTCTCAGGGGCCTCTTCTGACTAGTGTGGATAGAGGGCCCTCCCAGACCACCGGTTTCAGGGGCCTCCAGTGGCCAGTTATATGAACAGAAGGGCCTCACAGCCATCGGCCTCGGGGGCCTCTTCTGACTGGTGTGAATATGAGGGTCTCTCATACCATCAGTCTCAGGGGCCTCCTCTGCCTAGTGTGAATATAAGGGCTTCCCAGGCCATCAGTCTCATGGGCCTCTTCTGCCTGGTGTGATTATAAGGGCCTCTCAGGTCATCAGTCTCAGGGGCCTCCTCTGACTACAGTGTAGACTGTAGATGGATAGGCCTCCCAGACCATCAGTCTCAGGGGCCTCTTCTGACTATTGAGGATAGAGGGGCCTCCTCTGACTAGTGAGGGTAGGGGGCCTCGGCTAGACCGCCAGTGTCAGGGGCCTATTCTGACTAGTGTGGATGGAGGGGCCTCCCAGACCACCAGTCTCAGACCTCTGACTAGCGGATAGAGGGGCCTCCCAGACCGCCAGTGTTAGGGGCCTCCCCAGACCAGTGTGGATATTGGGGCCTCCTCAGATCCACTAGGGCCTCTCAGGCCATCAGTCTCAGGGGCTTCGACTGCCAAGTATGAACAGAGGGCCTCCTTGGATCCATCACGGCCCCTTGGAGTCCGTGCGTGGGGATTCGTGGAACTTATTTTTACCGAGTTTGTTTATTCTGGAAGGTGACGACGTCCTCTCAAATCGAGACGAGGGGCCTCGAGTAAAAAGTGGGTGGGCCAAAACACATGGTTGGCCCCCCACCTCGAAAAGTGGGTGGGCACTTGCCCACCTGGCCCCCCCTGTTCCTCCTATGGTGAGGCATTCACCAGTCTCAGTACTGTAGGCTGGCCGGAACTATGAGCGCGTTTTTATACAGGATCCCAGCGTGTTGACCCGACCCTGGCGTCACACTTCTGAATCCAATCTCGATCTCCGGGAAAATGCGGCCGAAATACACACAACTCGCGGGCGGCAGTGCCGCATCCGGTATCCCATTCTCAGAGCTGAACGACCTGACCTTGACCGGGCTCGTGGCCTCTTTTGTACTTCTTTGATGAATACCGTCGCCGAGGCGCGGGCCATTCTGCACTGTCTGACAGGGGCGGTGGTAGCGCCCGGTGGCGCATTGAGGTCTCTGGGATCCCCTCTACCCCTCCCCCGCTCCCACTCCCCTCGGCCGGGCGGCGTCGGCCAACAATAGAGCGGTCGACATTCCCCGTCAGTCTGTCTCAGCTTCGACACTGCTTGTTCGGTTCAACCAATCTACCAGCGCGGAGCTGCGGAATCACGACGGGTCTAAGCGCAGCGCAAGTGGGGAGCGCACTTCATCCTTACATCCTCTGGAATAAGGATGAAGTGGAGGAACATAGGATTGGAGGTAATTCGAACCCGAAGTTTCATAGCTCCGCGGTCTGTGGAGTGACGAGCAATGCGACCGAGCAGAAGGCTGTGTGGTCTGCAGTCTGTGCGTCATTCACTCCCCTTCATACCAGCGCTGGTCATCGCCAGACACAGGAAATGCCATACTAACCGCCGATGCCAGGATGTCTGTGTCCGGTCACACCAGATCCGGCGGGCGGCAACTTCAGTGACCGCCCCCGTCCCGTCCCCGGCCCCGTCCCGTCCCCGGCGGCGCTGGGATGGTTCCAGCGCGGGGCTGCTCAGCCGCGTGCCGTGCTGGTCCGTCTGCTGCTCTGACCTGCCCCGGCGACAACAAACACAGCTCGCCGGGCAGACAGGCGCGCAGAGTTGTTTATTCTGCACGCGACTGGCGTGCGCCACTGGCATGGTAGTGGGTGGGGCGGCGGAGTGTCCTCCCTCCATTCCCTCTGGAGCATTGCATAGCGGATGGTCTCTTCAACCCAGCGTGGTTCCATAGCTCATGAGGCGACCGTCACCGTGTCACAGTCGCGGAAATGGCCACCCTTCCGACACTGCGAGGCGTGTTTCACAACGGTCGGCGCCGGCGTGCATCAGCACTGTAGTGTGGCTGGCACACAGGACTGAACCGTGACGCATGGCGCAATGAGCCCCCTCCCCTCCCCCAGACGCCCGCGCTCTACCGTTGGTAGAGTACGGAGTGTGGACGGTAGAGCGGATCTGTCACAGTAGCACACAGCTGGTCCCTAGTGACCTGTGATTTGTGTGCCGCACAGACGCCCTGTGCTGTGGGGAGGATGACAGAAGTCGGCCGAACTAACAGACCGCCTGCCGCCCTCCCCTCCCCGGCGGAGGGGGTGATGAAAAACACGCCAGACGGCGGTGGCGGCTCGCTGCAATGTTTTGAAGGCAGGCGGTGATTGACGCAGGTCGGTCTTCCTCGGGAGATGGATGGGATGGCACGGTTGCTTGGCTGGTGGTCTCAGGTGATAGATAACGCTCACACGCTGTGTGCTGACTACTGAGTCTGCAAGTGCATTGAGTCCGGTAGGCTCAGGTCACACAGGTCATGACCTGGCCGAATGTCAGCGTGATCTGCCAATAATGGCACAGTGGTCATGAGCTTCTGTTGGGTTTGGACGGTAGGCGACGGACGCTGACAAACGCTGGCTGGTCAATGGTCATCCAAACTGGCCAGACTGTGACGATAGGCGCCTCATGTCTGCCCGTGCCGCCTAACAAAGTGTGAAAACTGCGATCCCGGTTTGAAAATTCAGGACGTTTTCTTTATGTTATGGTACGTGACTCATGGACAAAAGCACTGCCTCCAAACGTCGGGCCTCTTGACCGCTACCGTTTGTACTCATCAAATAAATATGACCGAACCCCTCTCTTCATACATCATATCCCTCGCCGCCACCTCAACACTCGATACACCATCGGCCCGTCTCATTCACCAGCCAAACAATGGCGGTCGTCAGTGATGACAGGTGGCTCTAACGAACCTTGCGAGCTGTATGGAGCTAAGAGGGCGCGTGGCTGGTCAGTAGCCACTGTGCATCTGCAAACGGGACGGCACGACTCTTCATGGCCCGCACCGTGACCGGGTTGCCAGAACCGGTTCTGAGAGGGAAGGCAAGGTCCCGCCGAGGGTTGTTCGTTCGGGGACAGGGAGACGCGGCCTCAAACTGCATTGGTAGATCTGTGCCATGAGGTATTCCGGTCCGTGGGGAAGGCATTTGTGTTTGTTTGAGAAAGTGGCTGAGGTATGAAAGTCATGACCATGGTTTTCTAAGCAAACTGTGCCGATCATTATACCCAAGGTGATTTGGGTGTCATCTGAATTGATTGGAATTTAGAGCGTCGTCAAACTGATGACCCTCTAGCGGCTTCGTGATCAGTTTGGATATATCGGTATGACGCCTCTCGTCCCCTCCAATTGGCCCTTGTCACGGAGAGCCATATTATCTTGTGACGGGGCCGTCCCTCCCCTCGCCCCGCTGCTCCGTGCCTCCCCGCTGCGTTCTGAAGAGTTTCGTCATTGCTGGCCCGAATATGGGGCGCGGTGTCGGCACTGACCGCCAGACCTGCCACCGCCCACACCCGTGGGTGTCGCTGCTACCGGAGGGCACGTAACACGAACAATTCTCGTCACCGTTCATTACTCAATGCTCTGGCTCATAGCAAGTCAGATAATTAACAGAGTTCGTCAGGCGACTGTGACCTGTCGATCTAGTTTGTTCGGTGTTACGTAAAGTCAGTAACTCTCATTATCTGTCTGAGTGCTTCTACATTATCGAAGCAAATAACCATGGGACGAACTGGTTCACGTCTTTTGGTGATTTGAAAGAAGTTATAAAGTAAAGAATTAAGCTTTCCGCGGTGCAGCTTTCCAGCAGCCTTTGTTAGTGTCACAGTGTATATAAATAATAATATATGTTGTATGAAATTATATATGTTGGTTTTATCAAACATCTCTCTAGAATGCCGAGTCAGTGTTCGTGTGTCTGGGCTCCGACTGAGTCAGACGGTGCGCTAGTTGTACTAATACGGCACATTGAAGGCACGCCATTGTCCTGGGGCGTTGTCGTTCTTGAGAGCTGACTGTGGGCTTCTGGTCCGTGAATCACGAGTAGGCGGCGCCCTGGTCCGTTTTTGGAGAGCGTCTATCAGTCCGTGAACCGCAGTGGCGAACAGCTCCCCTTTCTTGGGGCAATAATAGCTCCTGACTCAGTTCTTCTTCGCTTCTGTGATGTGGCTTGAGACAACATTTTATCCGGAAAATAGCAATGTATGTCTATTGTCTACCCTTCATCATGCTGGGGTTGACGTAGGCCGTTTGCATTGTCATCTGATATGTTCTGCAAGCATGCCTCGCTGTTTTGTGCAGCCGATGCCGTAAAGCGCCATTTATGTGTGCGTATATACCACTCGACGCCAATAACCTGTGGCCTCTCCGTCATGCGGACATCGTCTTTTGCATTTTTGACAATGACGCCATCCAGCAGTATTGAAGTCAGTGACGTCTGTCCTGTCATCTCGTCATGCAGTCACACCCAAAACCTGTGACTGGACTCCGCAAATCTGGCTGGCCTTCCAATGCCACCCACCTGTCTGACGTCAGAAGATGAGACCTTATCCGGCTGCGGACACCTCAGGAATCTTCGCACGAGGCTGTGTGAGGTGCCACAACTTTTTCAGATAGCGCGGAAGCTGCTCGTGCTGATTCTCAGATGCTTGGTTCTGATCCAAGGTCTCTTTCCTTAATCGTCCATCGGCACGCCGGATGAGCGTTGCATTCACGCATGTAAATCCCTGTCGGCGCTCATGTAAGAACCTGTGCTAGCGGCTTTAGGAACACGAAACGGGTCATTTATCTGCCAGCTTCTCCCATGCACTGCTGGTGCGCGGAGAGAGGGTTCCTAGTGACAGCTGGTCCATCGCAATGTTCGCTATCGTTTTTGCGCCCGCAGAATGAAGTGAGAGGCGACCTTCTGTGGTATGTAATGCGTGTAAGAGGAGATCTACAACACGATGACATCGCTTGGACACTGTTGTCAGTCATTCCATATCGTTATCCTTATATAATCGTGAACTACCCACTGTATGCTCCTCTGCCACTGTGGGCTGCCGGGTTATGCTGGATCTGTAGTCTATTGGGAGGGAAGGGTGCGCCGGAGCAGGTCAGTCAGTAGTCACCGGTCGTCTCTGTAGGGGGGACACCGGAGCCGCCCCGGCGGGGTGTACTGTTTCACGGTGCCGACCGATCCGCGTCAGATGTCCAAAACGTTACACCGTGGCGGCAGTACTGATGGTGCAACTGTGCAGAGAGCAGGGGACTGTGGAGGGGAGGGTTGGTGGACAGTAGGCGTATAGCAGCAGCCCATATCGAATGATCCATTTACTCTTGCCGTCCACTTCCTTCTGCGCATGCTGATGACAAATGTCCACGGGGACAGCAGTTCCTCGTCAATCCATAGACTACATCGGTCTATTCCAGGATTTCGGCAGTCCACACCATCCTGCAGTTTGTCCGCCAGACCCTGACTCCTCTCCTAGAACGAACACAGACACATTTCACGGTCGGCTGGCCAGCGGGTTAGCCCAGAGCGGCGACAAACTGGTGGCGTAACGCGCCATCCCGGCCACATGGCGCATTGTTCCGTGGAGGCCATCAGCCGTCCCTGTAGCGCACCTTACCGGGCTGCAGCGGACCAGACGAGACGGGCCTGACGTCAGCGGGGCGGGCGCTGTGGAGCGCAATGTGCGGCATTTGCGCAAAATCAACATTTCCCAATCGATTGTGGCAATTGATCATTTCATGGAACGCCAGTGTGGTCGAATGAACACAATGGACAATGTTCCGCATGTTTAAATTTAGCTCCCCTACACAGTTGATCGGTAGGCTAAGCACATGATTCATCATGGCTAATACCTAAGTTCAACTGATTGAGATCTCGTGTCCTTTGCTTTGATTGTTTTTAATGCCTTCTCTAGTGTTTCATTCAGCTGTAACGTGTGTATCATGTGACAGAGTGCCCATGTCGTGACTTTTGCCTGTTCATTTTGCAGTATTTATTGATTATACCGGGTGGCCCAAAAAAACGTTCCGAACTTTGGAGGCCTATATCTCAAATTCGAGTGCAAATAACGAGCCAAAATTTTCATCAAGTTTGCGTCACTTCTTTGCGCATTGGTATGCCAAATTATAACACTGTACCATCATTTTCAAGTTAGCAATCTTATGTTAAATTAAGTAAGACGTTTTTGCTTTTTTTGCCGTTGTTGAACGGTAGTAATGATTGGCTTAGACGTACCATGTTAGAAAAAATAGGAAAAAAATAGAACACGTGAATGATACCAGCACGTGTGCTGTTATTTTGAATATTTTTGTCCCACTAATGTGCCCAATATTCAAATGCTAAGCCAAAATTGCGTTAATAGATGTCATTCGTTTCAACACAAGTCCTGTTTCGAAGAGAAGGAGCGGCACGGTGCATGGGCTACTGCTGATCGCCTTCCTTTCAAGAAGATCAAATAGTAAATCGACCGAATAAGGAAAAAAAGCTAGAGGGAATGTGTCACCCTGAGGCCTGAACCATCAATGAGGCTAGTTGCCAGTAGTGCAGTCATGGCTGCAGGCCGTGGTGCCGAGATGGAAGTGGCCCGTTCACTCACATTTTTAGTAAACATCTGAGCAAAAAAAGTGATTTTTACATGGCATGCTAGAAACACGAACCGTTTAAAAAGTAATAGACCGAATAACATAAAAATCATACCATTTGCTGAAAATATATGCCGCATTGACTATTGGAAGTTTCAATGTTGTATCTTTATCACTTTCTGAGAAATATCTATTTAAAATTGGGAACGTTTTTTCTGGGCCACCCGGTATTATTTTTGTCAGCCAGAGCATGTTGCTTCACTCTCACATCAAGGGTATCACTTCCGAGTCGCCTTTCACACACGTTACCGCAAATGACCCCGGAACCGCCCCTGTCACCGGCCATGTACCGCTCGCACCGGGCGACAGCCGCCTGACACGACCTGTGCTCCGTTCAGCCTCGCACGACCCGCGCCCGGGTGTAAGTTTCACACCGGGTCGGGTAGCAGAGGTAGATGTTAGCTCTGGAACATTGCATTGCAGCGAGCGGTTCAGCCGCCGGAACAAACTGCAATGTTTGTTGGCTGGCGGGACTGAGAGAGGACAGGCAGCAGTTGTCGGTGACACGGTGTCAGCACGCGCTTTGGGGTGTTGACATGGTGTTAGCACGTACTCTGGAGGTGGTGACATGGTGTCAAGTCACGTGCTTCAGGGGTGGTGACACGGTCCTGTTTCTTGTTCTTAGGGATGGAAGTGATAACAGTGATAAGACGTGATAACAGAGTGGCGAGGAAGAGAAGCAGCGAGTGTGTGGTTATGTCCCTGATATGTCACCGCTACGGTTGATTTCGTCCCTTGCCTTTGCCAAGATGCTCTATTTGTCTAATTGATAGTTGGTGGCATATGGCGCGCTCCTGTCTCACGGGTTCGGAACCGTTTGTATTGCAACATCAGAGGGTCACGGTTGACCGAATCTCTTCACAGTACACAGTGCATACTTCTCTGAGTCCGATACAGCTTCTACCGACCCTTCGTGGGGCTTTGAGTGTTTGCTCCTCTGCCTGTCCGGTACTCGACCGACTTTGCCGTAGTTAACGGTTGTAGGGCTCAGCAGGCGCCGCCTTGCTTGAGTCGGGTCCGGCTCTAATGGCAATGTCCGACGCTCGTGCCTGCCAGCTCTGAGTGACTCCTTTATTTTAAACTGTTTCTGCTCTTGTTGATCCGTTAGAACTGTTGAGGACGGCGAGTCGAGTTCAGGCTCTGTCGTCGCCTGCTTCTCCGCGCATAAACACACAATACTCTTCGCCGGTCACTCATTCACCTCCAGGCTTCATGTATGCACTGGGTGGCCAGTAAGGGCTTTACCCGGGACAAAGAAGTGGACAAGCATCGAGTTACGACCAGAAGGCACCGGCAAACAAGCAGCCATCGTCAACAACAGTCAGGAGGCACCCACTTAACGCCATGGTAGTAAAAATGATAGCACCTGGTCGGTAGTCATCCGTTTGTTTCTACTAAGGTATTCTAGTCAGACATCAAGCGTCATCAATAGTCCATCACTGACAGCAAATAACTCTCACTCTGACCTTTCCCTTCCCTTCTCCTGCGTGCTGAAGACTGCTGGATGCCAGCTCCGGCTGCCCTTTGTTTCTACCTCATCTGATCTCTCTGATCCTTGCTGAAGCTTGTCTCGGTTGTTATGTCTCTACTCTCTATGTCATGTTCTCTCGACTTCTGCCATGCTTAGAACGTTTGACACCAGTCTCCACTGCCTTGTACTTCCACCTCATCTGACCCATCTGACCCTTTCTCCCCCCTCCCACAGGCTGAAGGCAGCTCCGTGCCGGTCTCGACCGCGCTTCCGCCGTCCGCGCTTCCTGCGTGCCGGTTATCTGAGGAACGCGGCCAGTTTTCTGGCGTTCACGGCGCTGTATGCGGGCACGAACCTGGCGCTGTTCGGGTGGCGCGTCTGGCAGTACCGTGACCGGGCGTTGCTCGAACAGATGGCCCGCGGCACAGGTGAGACTGGGGAGGATTTGAGGCAGGGTGAGTGAGCGACGGGACTTGCTGGAAGGGAAGTATGGGTGAGACGAGAACTGGCGCTACTGGAGTCTGAAATCGATCAGATGTTGGGTACGATTTTTGTGGGGAGATGGTAGGGGTGAAAGGGGGTAACATCATGGATATGAAAATGTGTAAGAAGGGTGCCAAACCCAACCATGCATGTGGCTCAAGAGTGAATTGGGACTCCGTCAAGACGGCTTCTTTTCGAACACTCTGGTGGGGTAGCTCTGTAGCTTACTATCTACTTTCTCACACGCAAACAAGATCTAATGCAAAAAATACGACGGAGGGCCTTCCGCCGTTGTGCAGCCATTAAGTATCTGTTCTGGCTGCGCCACGGATTCCGTTTGGCCACCACCGGACATGGGTTTTTACACCGTGATCCGCGCTGAGCTCCTGTAAGGTCGGAGCTGAGCTCTTCTGAGACTGCCTCACCTGCGGTTCTTCCGCTCAGGTGAGGCTAGGGTCGTCACTGAAGGAAACAGCACATTAACCGCCCAGCAGTTATTGCGTCTTGGGTAATGAGATACACGTTTATATCGCTGTGTCGTTCATGTGGGATTTGTTCTGAGAATTACATCATAGCTGCCCTTCTAATAGAACACCAATTGAAACTGATCATTGCATTGCTGAGTGATGACACGATGTCGTATAGCCCCGGAAGAGACGAGGGTGGTTAGTTGGTTATTGTCAGGGCTTATTTCTAACGACCCCCAGTTATAGTGAATGTTGTAACCGATTCTGCGCGGGTACGGAGGGTCAAACTTTCTCCGGCGAAACTGTCCGGCCATGTGGCCAGCTACAGAGACCCGTCATCTCCTGCGGTCGCCGCTCATTACATCTGACGCCATCAGTGACTGTGTCTCGGGGACCGGACGGTCCCCGTCTATTTCAGTAACCACTTAGGCCATGCTCTTGCTTCATTAGATCAACGTCCGCATGCGTATAGTTCGTTTTTCTTAAGTTTGCCCCTCACTGTAAACGTCTTTTTGAACACAGCACGAGAATTGCTAGCTGAATTACTGAGAAAACTGGTTGGCGCACATTGTATTGTAGATATGAATAATATTTTCAAAATAAGCTTTGAACACCGACGATTTAACGTTATGTTAAGCGCCGTGCAATTTATTTATTAGTTCAGACATAATTCCCGAGAAGTCGTCTATCCCTGTGGGGCTGTAGGTATTGGCAAATACGAGCTACGAGTCTGTGAAATAGTAAATAAATTTGATCAAATTGATCGTCTGTCAAATCTGGTCAAATCAATGTGCGCCAACCAATTTTCTAAGTAATTCAGCTAGCAATTCTCGTGCTGTGTTCAAAAAGACGTTTACAGTGAGGGGCAAACTTAAGAAAAACGAACTATAGTACGATTACGCCCGGTTTCTGGTCGGTGGACGCTGTGCCGCTATCGTTTGGCGGCGAAATTGAACGCGACGGGAGTTGCACATTTTGTGCTTTTCTCCACGGGGAGTTGCACGTTTTGTAATTCTCTCCACCGGGAGTTGCACGCTCTGAGCTTCCACCGGTCGAGAGCGTTGGCAAGCTCTCGCTCTCGTTGGTGACACATCATGTTCGATTGAAGCAGCAATGGTGACTTTGTTTTTTGTTTTTAGAGTAAAAGAAGGCGAATGTTGCAGGGTTTACAGTGTAGATCGTGAAACTATGCTAGAGGACGATCAAATACAGGGTGTTTCTGAAAATGCTGACACATTTATTTCTCCTATATCTCTCATGTTTATTGACGCACACTCATCGTCATAGGCTACAACTAATCAGTCATCATTAAAAATTCACATCCATCGCCAATGATCACTATTTGATCCCCTTCTCGGAACCTAGAGCAGGTGCTCGAAGCGACCACCACTTCAAGCCAAACAGAGTTCGACCCGACGGTGCACTGCGCTTCCAGAACTCGGCGGCGCTCCTGGGGCGTCACCGCCCTCACGCACGCGCGGACCGCAGCCTTCAGCTCGGGAATGTCTCGGGGTTCACTCTTGTAGGCTCTTTCCTTGACATGACCCCAGAGGTAGAAGTCCGCCGGCGTGAGGTCCGGAGACCTCGGTGGCCACCTGGTGGGGGTGCCTCGGGAAATGAGCCCCCCCCCCTCCCCCGAAGCGCTCCTGCAGCCACTGTAGGGTCACAGTGGCTGCATGAGCGGGGGCACGATCCTGCTGCAACCACTGATCATACCACTGGACTTCCTCTGGAGCGCAGTCCAGAACTTCTCGAGGACCTGCAGATAGCGCTCCGCCGTCACCGTGAGGACGTCGCCCGCGACATCTTCGATCCAGATTGGGCTGATAATGCCCGTGCTGCTCACAGCGCACCATGCAGTGCATCGGGGCGGGTGCGGCT
This sequence comes from Amphibalanus amphitrite, assembly GCF_019059575.1. Classification (NCBI taxonomy): domain Eukaryota; kingdom Metazoa; phylum Arthropoda; class Thecostraca; order Balanomorpha; family Balanidae; genus Amphibalanus; species Amphibalanus amphitrite. The sequence continues at coordinate 115,412 of NW_024882742.1, read as the reverse complement.
GATCTTCTGCGACCTCGTCCTGGGCCTTCTCGCTCCAGATCCGGTTGTCCAAATTAGATCAAGATCCAGATCCAGATCAGCGCCATTGTGTCAAAACAACAGAATTGGTTTCGTAGTAGAAATGCACTATCTTAGCATTTTCCTTCGTGTCAGTAATACGGCGTATTGAATGAAAGCACCGATGCTGTCAAACAAATTTTCAAAAACTATTCTTTCGTCTCGTGCATTGAACACGTGCATTTAATTGCAGTAAATTCCTCCAAATACCAAAACAAATGTGTCAGCATTTTCAGAAACACCCAGTGTATGTGGGTATCTTGTGACGTTGCTTCAAAGGCGATTATAAAGAGAAGAAAGTCTCGCACGCATAGGTACTCTGTCATAGTTCGGTTAACGGATTACGTGAACGATCGATGAGCACACAGATAAGTGCACGCCATTGGTCGACAATGACCGATCCCTTCCGAACACCGCCATAAGCGTACCAGGGTAAAATTATCGCTGGCCAGTCCTGCATGCCATGCCATGTCCGATATCGCGCATTGGACTAGTCGTTCAGAGGTAAAAACCATAACACGGTAGTACGCAGCACCCCCGCAGTGAGTATAACGTCCACTCAGCCCGGGTGTCCGCCGACAGCACCCTTCCGGCGTTGGCGCCGCGCCGGTTGCGTCATCGCCGTCACCGTCACCGAGACGGGACGGCAGGTTTCTCCCGAGCGGCAGCGCGCCCGTGACTACCGACCGTCCGTTGGCCGCCTCTCGGATCGCGGCGGGTGGGAGCCGAGCGACGCAGATTGCCTCGTTCAGGACAGACTGTAACTAAACTAAAGTGACAGCCCGCTGTTGTGCTCAAGAGTGGAACAATCTTAGAAGCTTAAGTTGCCAGGCCTTAAAATGGAATAGTTTTGTAATTTAGTCGTCGCCACTTAGCTCAGTCATCAGTGGATTGGATATCCATTGCATGAAGGCCAAGGATTGGTCGCAGTTGATAGGCTCGGTTGCTGCTGATACCATCACCGTTATGAGTTATCATGGATAATTGATTTCACCATTTCTTACTGTTTGCAAACTTTTGCGCCACATCAATAGCGTCCAGCTTATATCAGTCATCAGTGAGGCATCCCGATCCGACCCGCCGCCGGCCGACCACCGACCGCTGACCCGCCGCCGGCCGACCACCGACCGCTGACCCTGACCTTAGTATGTCGGCAGCGCGGATTCGTGTGAATCCTCGCCGCCTCCCCGGGGGCGCGTGGCTCTATGTTCGAGTGGGTATGCGATAAACGGTGGCCGTGGCGACTCCTTGCCGTTTGGTAACACAGACCCACCGCCGGCGGCGAAACCGGCGCAGATCGGACGGCCGGAGACGTGGAGCGGCGTGGCTCCCACGCGAAAGTTGTCTTTGATTGGACTGTTGCGGCAAGCGCTCGCAGTGCCGCCGCCCGGCCGCAGAAATTGGGGTAGGTCGGGATTGCATTGTGCGCTAATCGCCAGCGGTTTGGCTGTCGCGTCTGCAGGTGTGCGCTGAGTGCCCAAGGACGAGCACCGATACTTACACAGACCGATAAGTGTTGATTTGTTCATCGTCAAATAATTAGAACTAACGGCACGTAAAGAATGCGACGACGTAATGACAGGTTGTATGAAGGACTGGAGGTTCTTGGGCTCATGGCATGCTGTGGATTGACGTGTCATTTGATGGACTGGTGACTGATAATCTGGTCTTGCCGTCATTGGCGGGTTCCGCGTCACACCCCGTCGACTGTCGGGAATGCGCCGCGGTTCGGTCTCATTACACCGTGACAGGGCTGCGGTTACAGTACTCCCGCCGCACTAATGCAGCGTTACATTCCGCGTAACGGCCGCGTGACGCCAGGGCCGGGTCGGCCCAGTGCGTGGTCCCGGCCCGGCCGTGACGCGCCGTCATGGTAGGTTCGGCTGAGAGCGGTGCTGTTTTCAAACTGTGTAATGAGCTGTGGCAGACGCAAGGGCGTCAAACTGTCTGTCAAATTCGATGAACCGGGATTCATTCAGAGCGATTGGCTCAGGCATCACGGATTCTCTGATATCTAGCTCTAATTGAGTGGCTCCTAGACCTAGAGCATGGTTGTACCAACGTCTGAAAACGATTAGAAATTGTATAAACATCAACACCGAGTTATCCAATTGTCTTATCAATGATGCTTTTCGGCGCCGTTATGGCTTAGCCAGTGCTTGCTTTCTTGTGACTTGTGCGACCTACGCTTACGGTCTGGTAGTGTAGCTGTCGATTTTTCGTGGATTTTTCCAGCATCGCTCGCTAGGTAACCGTCTCACCGCAGCTCAGTCTCACGGGCCTACCCCGCGGCGTCGGCTCACAGTAGCGCGTGGACGCAAGGTTCCCACGAACCCAGAGCCTTACCCACCGCTACGGGGGTGGGGAGAAACCTGGCCGACTTTCCTTGGGAGTGAGACGGTGCTTTCGTATGTGTGTAGACGATCGTGTACTGAGTGCTTGCTTGATAGCGGGCTTGGGTGAGTCTCCTGCGCATTTCGCAGTGCGACATTGGCAGGATTCAAACTAAACTTTAGATGCGTCTCGACGAAGCTCAGCTCTGAGCTTGAACTGCGTACCTTTGGAGCTCTGGTTGACATATCTAAACTGACTGAGCGCTGGCAGGGTTCTATTTCAACATTTACTGCGTATTGGTATGGTCCTGTTTAGGCGTTGACTGCGCCTTGACGCTGGCTGGTGTCTGACCTGTGACTGTCTCCCGGCAGGTTTCTGTCTGAACTTCGACTGCACAATGGCACTGTTGTCTGACCTGTGACTGTCCCCGGCAGGTTTCTGTCTGAACTTCGACTGCGCCATGGTGCTGGTTCTCGTTCTGCGCCGGATGCTCACCTGGCTACGCTCCCGGCACGTGGGGCAACTGCTGCCTCTGGAACATCACATCTACCTACACAAGATGGCCGGCTGGTCGGTCTACATCCTCAGCGCGGCGCACACCCTCTTCCACATGGCCAACTTTGGTGAGTGTCGCCAGGGTTTTCCTCCTGTGTGTCAGTCACTGGCATGGACATGATATTACATACTACATAGTCATTGGTCATGGACGGTGGCATGCGCGAGGAAACAGGACAGGCATGTGTTTTGGTTGCCTGCCCTTGTATCAATGATAAATGTCCACAAAATGGCATGAGACATATTCGGGGCATTCTAAGAATTCGCTGTAACGCCTGGTTTTCATTTCGACCAATGTCGTTGATAATCGTGCAGCATGAATATCACCCCCTCCCCCCACCTCATCCCATCCATCCCACTCTCCCATATTGATAACCGCACAAGGCGGCCAGCATCGAGCAAAGAAGTGAAGAGCTGTGTGCGGTTTATTGACCTGGCGAACGACCTCCGTGCCATCCCACCTCCGAACGACCTCCGTACACGTCCCCATCTGTATGTGACCCGAATATGTCTCTATTAATAGCGTCAAGGTCACGTCGTATGGCTCAATTAATGCGGTCTGGCCCGAGATGACGCGTCCTTCAACTGTCCCCAGCGTGTCGCCCATGGTCCTATCTATGCCGTTCTAACCGCGCCGTCTAAGTGGTGGACAGTATAGCTCATGGGCTAAACGCCTCCTAACTTCATCTGACCATACCCGACTCAAACGGGCCTAACCTTACCGGATCTGACATGATCTGACCTCAACCCGTCCTCGCTCGTTCTATTGTGAATGAGCTGGCTGATGTGATTTGCCACGGCTGGCAGTCTGAAGCGAGTCCATCAGCCCCGACCCTAACCTTCGTCCTCCGCCGGCAGTGAACATGTCGCAGAGCTCGGGGGTCACGGTGCAGGACTACCTGTTCGACACGTCCATGGGCATCGGCTGGTTCGCCGGCTCTGCCAACATCACCGGCCTGGCGCTGCTCGTCATCCTCACCATTATGGTCATCTGCTCGCACCGCGCCGTCAGAAAGTCCGGATACTTTGAGGTGAGTTCCCCAAGGGGGTAGAACTTTGTCCAACGGGACCTTCTGCTCTGCTTATGGCTTGCGTCTTTTCTCCCAAAATATGCGGGTTGAGGGGTGTGACTTGGGAGTGTGAGTGTAGGACGGTATTGTATTGTATCACGTTACTTTCGTTGGGCTATCCACAAGATTGTGGCTTTTAGTTACTACCCCGAGTCAAGTCCGTTCAACTCGGATAGGGTTGTGTTGGGGTTTGGTTCTGTGTTGAGATGCAGTCCGCCACCGGGCCACGGGCGGCTGTCGGCCCTGCGTGTCCCACTGGCCGGGGTCAGGGTCGTGGCGGCACTGCGCCGTGACCGATATGCTTCGCGAGCGACGGAGATAGGACGCTCCCTGGCGGCGGCGTGCTTCAGTCTCATTGCTTGGGATGTACGAGTATACTATACACCCGGCTACCTCAGTGCGAGCTGGTGGGTATGTGGGTGTATGCTGGCCAACACCGCTGGGCTCTATCTGAAACTGAGAGTTGGAAGGCCACTGTCGTCGCCGCAGATGCCGTGACTATTACCGCTGCTGCAGTGGCCCATGGCTGGCTGGCTGCCAGCTGTAGCCAGGTCGAGCTGTGGCGATCCATCTGATGAGGCCGGAGAACCGCCTCTCATGCCGCGCGTGCACGCTGGCACGGTCACACGCGAGTCACAGACGACTCGATTAGTTACAGCTGACATTGGTGCGATGTTGCAACAGAGGCCGGTCTTCTATTGTTTAGAGTGGCACATCCATCGCATGATGCTAGCATGCCACTTAGTGGAACAGCTAGATTGGGGCAGGTCTAGTATGGATGTTAATGAATAGCCTGCGGGGAGAGCTGACATTGTTCAGGAGTGGCTTCTGAGAGGCTGCCACCCAATTCGAAAATCATGGCGACTAGTGCGGTGTCCTCCGATGTGACTCATGATGTATCTTCGGCTCTTTCTAGCATCTTTGCTTACAAATTACGATCGCTAGTCAGACATGCTTAGAAATAAGTGTCTTTTCCAACCCTTGTTACTGCTATGGGACACTGAGCAAACTAAACTAACAACGGGGCTTTGGCAGCGCTCAGAACGTCTGCGCTTTCTTCGATAATAGTGTGAGCATGGCCTCCTGTGCACCGAACACAAACACAATCGAGGTATTGGCAAGGCCTTAGACATGTTCTGTTGAGGCGAGGCGAGGCCCGAGGGCGCTCGACCGTTCATGAATAACCTGGCACGCCTGTTAGCCCTGACCCGCGCGCGCATCATCACTTTGCACGATCAGCTGGCAAAACGACTAATTCCTTGTGTCACTGCCGATGTTGCGGCGGTCGATTTGAACCGCCGCCGGCCGTTCGTCGCTGCGACTGTACCGGCGCCGCGCCGTGCTGGCTCGTCAAGTTGCCAGCGTATGGTATTGACCTAGTTGTATGCATGGCGCACGGCGACGACCGCTGCCACCGCTGCCTTCGCCACCGCCGCCACCGCCGCCACCGCCAAGTTTGCACAACCGGTGCTGGTGGCGGCCAGTGGGGAGCTCAAGGGGTGAGGTATAGGGATAGGGAGAGGGGAGTGGACGACGAGGGGCGGGCAGGATGACCGAAAACTTCAAGACAACGAAAACTTCAGGGATTACGAAAACGTCTGGGAATAGAGACGCATGTGAGAGAGACGTATGTGTAGAGAGGGAGAAATGTCACGACGCTAAGCGCCGAAGTGTTGTCTAATTGACCTCCGGTGACCTGGCAGCCTTTTCCTCACAACACACTGCCGACTGCCTTCCCCTCTCTCGTTCCGGCGGCCCTCCGTCGTCTGCCGGCCCTCGCAACCGGTCCTGGATGGGGGAGAGCCCAGCTGGGCTATAGAGGGAGACTGGTCCATCGGCGGCCTTCCTGTCGGGGGAGTGGACGGCCGTGGCACAGCGGGGAGCGGCGGCCGGCTCCAGCCCTGCAGTCCGACTGGCCCATCGGGGTATCATCCCGGTCCGTCTACTGTGAACCCAGACTGTCTTCCTGTCGCATCCAGTACGCCTGTCTTCTATCTAACGTCCACGCATTTATATTTACTGACTACTTTTTGTCTACCACTTGCAACTTCTGTCTACTCCTGTCCATAGTTTTGTCCATCCATGATACATCTACTATCCATCTCCGCTCCAATGTTCCATACCTTTATGGCATTTATGGATATATGGCCTTGTTCCACTCTCCAGAAAATAGGCATCATGCCAGATACTCAGTCCCCATTTGTCCACTCTCATCCGTTCAGAACTGCCCATCGTCCATTGTCCGTATGATGTCTAAATCTGAACTCGCCGTGCTCACTACTCAGCCCAGCGTGCACCTGGCCAGCCTGCGCGACTGACTTTCACCCCGACCCCTGCGGCGGCCAGTATCAATATCGGCATTCGGCCCATATGGTAACGAATGCGGTGCAAGAGATATGGCTCAGTTGCAAAATAGAGGGGTCTGAGGCGTTGCCATTATCTTGAGAAATGTGCTATGTGTTTGGGATTACATTGGTAAATAAGTTATGCTTCGAAATAATAACCATAAGTCGAACCAAAGCATTTGTTATGGGGACCATGAACCATGAGCCGAATGTTATCTATCACAGTTGGAACCTAACCGCCTAAGTTGTCGTCACTGGGGCCATGAGAGGGCTAGCCTCTCTTCTCATGGAATCGTGACCTGACCAGCCCCACTGGTCCGCTTCTGACGAGCTCACCGTCGATGGCCCGTGGCCTGTGTTGTGCCGGGTCATGGATGTCCGGCCGGGGCTGACCCGGGGTCGGTGGCGGTGTCAGTACCCGACCGGTCCGGCCGGCCGGCGCGTGGAGGAACGCCGGACAAGTGTCACGGATCCACTGCAGGTGGGCTTGCCGCTGTCAGTGATCTCAGTAGATAAACGACTGCGGAGTAGCTCGTGAGTGACTCCTGGCCGGCCGTTTCGCCGGTAGCCGGTCCGCCCCGCTCAGACCAGTTGGAAAGCTGGCCGCCGGCATCCTGCTCAGTTCTCTCGCGTGCTGGATAACCCGTGTCGTGGTACTTAGCAGCGCAATGGCGCCGGCCGCGGTCCACTGAGCCGCCGCTCCGCTCCCCTGGGACTGGCCCAGGCCGCGCAGATGATCAGCTGATGTTCGGACCTCCCCCCAATCCTGACCAACAAACCCGACCCTGACCCCCTGGCCGCCCCAAGGACGCCTGCCTTATCATTTCGGATGAACGCTCAAATTTGTCACCCAGTCTTACGTTTTTGTGGATTCATGCCCTGCCTTGGGTACTTTTTGTCCATGTCATACCAGGCTGTATTGCCGGTACAAATGTGCCCTCTAAGGTCACCAGGTCTGGGTACACTGGCGCCAGTCCTCCTCCCCCCCCCCCCCAGTGCGTATAGGCTACTACACCCGACCCCCGACGGGGAAGTCCGACGCCCCCGGTCTGTCAGCCCCGTGGGCCGCGCTGCCCGTACCTGGCGCCGAGCCGACTGACCTTCGGGCCGGGATCGGTTGCGAAAATCTCGGCCGTTCGGGGCGCTGCCAGTGGGACGCACCGGCCACTGGACAGGGAGATGAGTCTATGGGCACGGCCCGTTCAAGGTTGGGGAGGTTTGGAGGTGCGTCAGGACATGCCGCCAATGTTTTAGCTAAGGTACCAACGGAAACGGTGTGTGGCAGTGCTCGCCATATCCTCTGATTATTCTGCAAAATTTACGGCTAACAAACATAAATTGTCTGTTGATATTCTTAACGATTAAATATACTTGAACCGAAGCTGGGGTGCTTCAGTTGCAGTGGGCTTCTTTGGCTGTGACACAGACACGATTCGCCCATTGGTGTTCGATACTTCCTAATGAAAGTCTTTATTTGACCGCTAAGTTCTCCTCAAATCATCAAATCGAATCAAACACGCAATTCTAGCCTTTGTCGGTAATCTTGGAATGAAAACAGGAGCCATGTTTTTCTGAAGTCTACCTCAACCCTGAAAACAGCAATTAAATGAGCTATGTCAAACGGTTGGAGTTTCCGGCATCTCTACCGATCAAGTGGATAGACGCTCGACCCCACGACTCTCCCTACCGTAACGCAGCCGACCCAGTCCTGCCGTCTGCCTCCGCCCCCCCCGCCCCCCGCCCCACCTGGTGCAGGTGGCTACGTGTGATGACTGCCCAGCCCCGCGGCCACTCTGAATAGCCGTCCACCGAGAAACCGACGCCGTATTCCGGTAAAAACGCCTGCCTTGCTCTGGAGTCGGGCGGCCGGCGGCGGCGCGCGGGCGGCGGCTTCCTCTCCGCGCGAGGCCAGCGGGTGGCGCCGGTCGTGGCTCGTCCTCCCCGGCGGCGGGGCGACTCGGCGCCCGCCCCGCTGACCTGTTTTCATGGCGCTGCCGACCCGCGGCCACCGGCCGACGCGTCGAGAACGGCGACTTATCCCGGGACTTTCCGACAGGAATGTACTTTACGCCCAAGAGGCGTCGCCCGTAGACTAGTCTCTTGGTGAGGTATCTGGTCTTCATTCCAGTTTGAAATCCGATCCCACGGCCGACTGACCCTCAGATTCGACCATCCATGATCTGTGGGCCGCTACTGACGAAACGGTGCTAATGAAGTTCATGTCGACAGCTGTATGTGAAGTGCCCGTGTGCGGTGGGAGGGCGGACGGAGGGGAGGTGATATTGTGGTCACTGCGGCGCGGTCTCGGCTGGATGTGGCAAGTGGGGTGATCGACACCCAGTGGCCGTGGCCGGGTGAGGCCGAATCAAACAGCACCTCAGGGATGGACACTCTGCTTGGTACAGATTGCAGCCACTGAGGGTCCAGTACCCGCAGTACCTAAATGATACTGGAGAGCGATATGGAATCGTGGCTGGGAGCTGCTATAAGTTCTGCGTCCAGTGTGGGCCATGCGATGCGTCGTTGCACTAGTTGCACGGCATCGCTAGCCACGGTCAGATGTTACGTGTTCATTAACATACGAACTCGCTTCTGGCTAGCTCGACCTTCAGCGTGTAAGCAAAAACTTCAAACTGGGACTGTTTAGATTTTGCGAAGCGCCGTCCTGTCTCTTCCACCTCCATTTCTTGACTCCCTGGTGTTGCATACGGCGACCCTGCCCATGACAGCGCTCCCACAGCGCTCCCACACAGTCAGCAGTCTGCGCTAGTGCCCTGCTGCTGGCGGCGCTGTGGTGTAACTTACGTCGGGCGGGGGCCACGGCACGCCAAAAGCCGACTGATTGTTATGGGAAGCGGCGGCGCCGTTTTGTTTTGAAACCGGCTCCATTACGGCGGGAGTAGGAGCTCTGACGGCCTGCAGACGGGCGGAGGGGTGGTGGTCGGCAGGGTGGGTCCACGGGTCTCTGTGCGTTTTGGTCGTACTCGGGGTAATGTCCTGGGCTGGGTGTCCGTTTAGAGGCGGGGGTCATACGTGGGGTGGACCGGTCCGAGTGTTGTAAGCAGGCAGTTAGTTGCACAGTGACAGCTGACGGCGGTCAGCCGTGCCGAGAGGGTAGAGCGGGGAGCGGAGAGAGGGTGTGAGGTGGGAGAGGGGAGGTCAGGGCCGCGGCGCCAGTGTGCAGGGGATTTCCGCCATCAGCTGACGAGCGTCACGGCTCCGGCTCCCGGGTATGGTCCGTGCACGTGGAGGAATGTTTATTGTAACGGCACAGCGGGGTTCTTCGCCGCCGGCCAGCCGCGATTTAATTACCCAATGACGCTCTCTGACGAATTCAGAATAGGTAGTAACTGACGGGGCGGACTGTGGTATGCTGAGATTAGGCATCCGTAGTCACAATCCTGTAATGCTGATCCATGAATCCGCCGGTAAAAAAAGACGTTTTACTGTTGACTTTCCGAATAGTCACCAATCCCCCTCAAGTTTAGCCTCAGTCTCTTTATTGACGGGTCATTACGTGCAAACACAGACTTGCCATGGACCTTTTACGCTCCGCTGCGCCAGCCCCCGTTCACGGTTCACTGCGTTGCATGCCCCCTCTGTGAAAGGGATGCTCCCGCGCGACTGAATGTATCGTTACCCCACCGTGCTCGGTGTGTGCAACCGGTACCGGCAGCTATCCGATCGAACAGGACTGGGTGGTGGTCCGTAGAGCATCTCCTCCCAACAGCTCTACCATCCCACTCCCCTCCTCTCCCTCCCCTCACTTCTCTTGTAATGTCATGATAGCGGTATGCTGCCCGCCGCCCAGCGGCAGCGGCTACATTCGTGATTGTCGAAACCGATTGAATATATGACCACACCGGAGCTTAGATCTACAGAGGACCAGTGCCCACGCGCGTCGCTTGACGCCGCCTGGAGATGGATTGTGACAAGGAGGACGGTGGACCGATGATGTCACATGTGTCAGTTCTGATGATGACGTCACATCCCTGACTCGGTCCGTCGCTCTCAGTCTCCTGTGTGTCCCATGGTTGCTTTAACTCTCGCCGGCACAGGCCATTTTGCGTCCTTCGACGGCACAAGGGTCCTATTTTAGGTCCTACTTTAAGGTCCTAGGTCATCGGGTGACCTTCCAGGTCAGGTCAATGACCCGAAAACCGTGAAAATCGGGACCTGTTAGAAAGTCGTAAAGTGTGGCTGCTATGTGGTTTTCGGGGTGCTGATCACGAATATCGTGTTAGTTTTGATCAGAGATGATGTCTTTAAAAGCATTTAGACCAGGTTGGGTCAGGTCAGGTCAGGTCAACCGGTAGGGGTTGTGACGGATATTCGTAATACGTGTCAACCGCCTCTGACAGCTTCGTAACATGTTACGAAGGCATCAAAACTACTTCGTAAATGTTCCAATGGTTGCTAAATTCGAATTCAGCTCCAAAACTAGCCTAGAAACATGTAAAACTCGAAAAAGTGAACCGAGGTCACCCGAGGTCACCAAAGGTCAATGACCTGACCTGACCTTCAGGTGACCTTGACACTCACCCTAATGTATGGGAGCAACATCAAATCACATGGTTGAACGTTTGAAACCACGAAAAGCTTGCAAACGCGCGGCTAATGCGCGCCGACATACGCCGAAACGCGATTCCGGCCAAACATGGTCTCGGAAAAGAGGTCACAGGCATGGGCGGCGCCACCGGGGGGGACGGGGGGGACAGGTCCCCCGCTATCGAAAGTTAGGGGGGTACAGTACCCCCCTATCGGCGAGGCCCGTTCAATAGTTGATAATAATGCATTGTAAAGTTATCCGTCGCATTTAATGCATCGTTGGTTAATCAAGGCAGGTTCTGAATAAAGATTGCTGTTGGGATGTATCGCAGGGGGTCCTGGCCATCTGCAAAAGGTGTGGAGCTGTGATGCCTATAAGGTGATCGGCAGGGCCTCGGGGATCGTGCCCCCCCTTTTTTGGGGCGCCAGGCAGGGTTATTACCTCCCCACCCCACTGCCAGACCCCATTGCCGACAAAACCAAGTTAACTGAAATTCCATAGATTTCCGTTACTATATGGATATTTTCCATTCCTAATTAGTCAAATTCAAGCATGGCAGTTCTACCACAGGAACCATTTCAAATCTATGCCATTTAACCCCAGCACTTGTGGGGAGAAGTGTTCGGATAGATCATAGGCAGGACCAAAAAAGCACGCAGTAGCCCAAGACCTTATAATTGGGTAGCATCGGCTCCCTCTCGTCAAGGGGTTCGATAGCACTCGTTTTTTTTTCTGCAAAACTAAGTTCGGTCGGCGGCCGAACGGCTGGGGGTCTAATCGAGCCCCCTCCCCTTCTTACGTCAGCGGCTGTGAAAATGCCATTACCAGCTGTTGAAACATGGCAGTTGCTTTTGCATGAGTGCACGAAAGTGTTTTAGGTACGTGATACGTGAAAGGTTCTACATGGAAACTGAGATACACCAGCTTATCAAATTGTGCTCACTGTGGTACGCTCGGTTTTACCTTGACTAGTCTTTGAATTCTGGGGTGAAACAGACCAGTCAAGAAACCTGTTCCATAAGGAGAGCCACTAATGCTAAAGTCTAAAGAGATGAGGGATGAGGTTTCCAGAGACCTTCATTACCTCCCAAAGGGGGTGCCCCGCCATTTGCCAATCCCCATGCTGTGTTGTTACGATTGGAGGGTGAATATGAGAACGATGCAGGTCGTGCCAGCTCGATCATGACGAACACAATGGTGCCGACATCACAGCTCTACTGCCATTTTTGACGAAGTTAATCAACAAGGACCGGAATCCTACCCTGGGGCATTTCACCTGCAGAGGCCGCCGGACCTGAGACCCTTTCACTCATTTTTTTTTTCAACGGTGCATGCGGCATGCGCTCGTTTTTCCCGCGAAGCTCTTGGTAAGTAAAATCCATAAGAAAGTGTGATCAAATAACGGCTGGTGACCTTCCATGACCTAGCATGACCTTTTGAGTGACCACCAATGACATGACCACTGACGGCTAGCCATTAGCTGCACCCTGCCCGTTGCATATGGATCAGGTGGTGATGTCATGATTCTGAAAGTATATTGCAGTTTTGGCGCACTTGTCAGAGCAGAAGACATTCCCACTTTTCCTCCATGACTATATGGGGGTGAAGCCATGAAGCTGACCAGACGTAAGATCGAAAATTTGAAAGTACGAAACGTAAGAATAGTTGGCACTGCTACTCGACACTGACCGACCGGTCGCGAACTTCCCGCCTCCGGATTTCCAGCCGGACACCCAGTTCACTCGGCCACGCGGCCAGTATCCCTAAGCAATTCGCAGCTTGTAGGAAACCAGCTTTGAGTTGGCAAGACTGCAAATTTTGATTTAGAGGCAAGGATGCTTGAAAAGGTGATCGATCTTAGGTGTCCTAGGATAAGTTTGGAAACGGGATGCACCATTCGATGTGTTTTGGGCTTTGCCAAGTTTCGTGGCGTTACGTGCCTCGTTTTTTTTTTTTGCATACACGATCAGTATCTACTTTTGGGATTTTCGGACAGCTACAGTCCCCGTCCCCCCCTATCGAAAACCCGTGGCGCCGCCCCTGGTCACAGGTCAAAGTTCATTTGGGTCAGGGTCATGAAATTTTCAGGGTAGGTGTAAAATTGATCAATGCGAGGGTACTAAAAGTTTCGTCGCGATCGGCCGCTGTTTACGCGAGTTATTCGCGAAAAACCTTAGGGGGGGGGTTGCATCAACAGGGGGAGGCCTGTGCCAATTGTAATGGTCACTGATGGAGGGAGGGGAGTTAACTAGATGTGTCATGTATCTCTTTGTTGCAACTTGCAACACTGCATTGACCAGTTGTTTACCACGTGCGGGAGCCAGACAGTCCCTGGCTTTTTCCGATTCACTGCTGCAACGAAATGCGGCATCGGTTACAGTTACTAGCTGCCTTGTTGCTAGTAGTCCTGGTTTCCCCTGCCTCAGTCACTGCTAATGCCGCGCGGTTACCGGTATAACCGCCCGCCTGGTAACCAGAGACGGGCTTGGTCGTATAATGTGCGCCGTAACTGCCATATATCACGGCCATCGCAGCCTGCTATCGGGGTGGCATGCACGACTGTTGCAGCGCCGGCCGCGATCACTCTGGAACTGACCTACATATGAGAACTGCCGTCCGACAGTCGGTCGGTGTTTCCGTCGATTCATTCATATGTTCACCCTTCTTCCATTCGCCCGTTCATCCGTCCGCTTGTCTATCCATCCTCCCATCCATCTATCTTTTATTTCATTCATCCACCCATCCATCCATCTCTCGCCGCTAGCTGCAGACGCCTCCCCCACCCCACCCCACCCGCCGAGTACGCAGTACGCACGCCTGATAAGATCTCCCGTCGGCCTTTTCCGCCTGACTGCCGCGCCGCGCTGGCTGCGGGTACCGCACGGTGACGGCTCGGAGCCGCCGAGCCGCTACTAACCGCTGCGGAGACTGCCGTGTGCGGTTGACACAGTGCGTGCGACAGGGAAGGGTAATATGGGTCGCTGTGCGGCCTTCGAAGGCCGCCAGTGAGCCCGTCTGACGTTTGGATGGGTTGGGGTGGTGTGGTCTGGATGATGCATGTGTTGTATGTGGGTATTGATTGTATGATGGGCTGAGACAGTGATACAGACCGTTGGACTGGCGAGGATAAACCAAACCGTCTGGGCTACTAACACCATGGAGTGGGGATGAAGCAAGGGCCTAATGTTCATATATCATCAAACACCAGTGGCATATGGCAATGGCAGTGGCATATGGCAGTGCGGTATGGAGCGACTCGAGTCACGGTTCAGTCTGTCGGTGGTCGATTTAATGCGGTGTCGGTTACAGTGACACGGGTCATGGGTCACGGTTCAATCACTGGGTCACGGCCCGGCAAATGACGCCGCTCACGGACTAACGACGATATTACCCGCAGGACTGGGCACGGAAATAATCGTCATCTCGCACCGACCATACTAGACACGGTAATGACATCGAGACTGCTACTACTTTACCGCCAGCTGCCTTTGTCATTCTGTCATAAATTGTGACGTTTCTGAAGATTTTATTTACCACAACTCGCCACACACGGCTAGCCGTTTTTGTTTTACTAGGAACAGTCGTTACTGGTTGTGTCATGTGTGGACCTTGACACGGCTATGCCATTGTTTTGTTTATGGCATCTTTGGCAATCACCGGCGTATAGGCTGTTCCATGGCATTAAAACTGTCTGCGCACAGTGTGTTCAGTCTACCATCTGTTTGGGACCGTATCCCAGGGACGTGGGCCTCAGTGTCTCAGACCCCCAGATTATCTGCTCTCCATAGTCAGACTCCTATGCGTCCTCCAGTCCCCCCCCCCCCGTCCCCCTGCTCATCGGGCCCGTCCCGTACGGTGCCCGGCACGGCACGCGGCCGTGGCCCCCGGCGAGGCACGGCGCCGACCTTCCCGATCAGCTGGTGCGCTCGGCGCCCCCACATTCCTGGCGTGCTTGTCAAGGCTGACCGACCGACCGACGGGCGGCCGGGCCCCCGCCTTCACGGCGTCGCGCCGGGGTGGTCCGACCGTCACGGTTTGATGGGCCACGCAGGTGCGCTGTTCGGACTGCCGAGCTGTCTGTGGTCTACGTGCATCGAGGGATACTACGTTAGGTTTGAGACTTATGACTTATAATACGTCGCATGCATCGATTCATGACAATGAGAGATTTTCTTGTGAAGTTCTCTGGTGCGTATTCCTTACATTTTGACAGTGTGGCAGGCTTTGTTGATCACTCAACGCTTGGCTGAGCTGAGCTGAGGTGCATCTGAAACGCTTTCAATTACAAAATATAGTATCGTATGCACGTCAGGCTCGCGCACGAGCTCATGTGTCCGCGATGTCAAGGTCTCTAGGCTGACGATGAAGAATGGCCTGAAACTTGCAGCGTTTCAATTGGTCGGAAAATGGCGCTGGTTGAATACCTGTTGTGCTGTTGTTTCTCTCCCACCATAACTCGAGATCTATGACTAGCTCTCGGCTATGTGTGGCTGCCGCGCCGGTCTCGATCGCATAGTTACACGGGTGACGGCTCGACCCACCGCCGTCATCCTTGGCGGGCGCCGGTGACCTCGGTGACCTGGCGTGACCCCTGACGGCGGTGTGCGCCCCGAGGTCGGCGGGGCGGGGCAGATAGGAGATGGGACCGGGCTCACGACCCGGCGAGGGGTCTGTGATGCACCGTGACCGAGACCGGCCGGGGGCGTAACGGGGGCGTGTAACAGCCTCCGGATCGATCAGAGCACGTCACGAACCTGCGCTGGTAGCTCGGCCAAACGGCTGCTCCAATGGGGCCTGGTTCAGCCCCTGCTCCGTGGTTAGATGGGGCTTAATCGTGCTGATCGTTTGATCAAAGTGTCTCGAACGCTTGATGCTGTTGCTCCGGTCGGATAAAATGAATGAGTGTTTGAAAGGCCCCGCTGGTAACCATATGAGGCATATTAGTCAGCGGGTGGGTTCATATGACATTGACAGCGTTGCTAAAACATGAGCGGTGTCATAATGCTGATGCGGTGCTATTACTCCAACATTACCGCCGCGTATAAACGTGCATTAGGGCCATTCATGCTCGTCACCCGTCAAAAATCCTAAATAAGCTATTTTCCGGTCTGCTACCTTGTCTGTTAAAACGGACGGTGCCAGGCGTATCGTTGTTCCCGTGGAGCGGCCGTAATGTGCCGTTTTGCGGCCGGGCGCGTTTCATCGTCCTCTGAACGGGGATGGTGACCCTGCCTCTCGCTCGGCGCCGTGGGGGAGCCGGCCTCCGTGACAGCCTTGGGCGGCACGTGGCGCGCGCTGCATACGCCGCTGATGGCTGCGCACTGCGCAGTGACCCAGCGCGGGCCCGTAGAGCGCTGCTGCCGCCGGCACCAATACCTACAGTCATGGGTGGGGATGGGAATGGAGGGGTGCCGCCAAGACAGTGTGTTGGGTCGGCTGAAGGTGCCGTCTTTCCTCGCATATGCTCGGGAATCGTGCTTTGAAGTTTGAGCATTAACAGTGTGTTCAATACTGATTAGTATTTAGAGTTTCAGCTAGCTATTGTTTCGCTTCACTTGGTCTCGTTAGCAGCTACCTATCCCTTCAGCGTGAGCCGTGAGCACCGAGCAACGGCCAGCAGTCAGACCAGACGGCATGGTGAGCAATCCGCTGTTCATTCAGCCCCCACCAAACGGTCTTACCGCGGCGGCTCCCCGGCGCTGCATTGAGGGCGCGACCGTGGCCGGCCGGCCGGCGGCCGTTTCGCCACTCGGTACCATTTCGACAGTCGTCGCCCGGCGGCGGTTGACCGCCCGGCACGTGCCGCCTGCGGTCAGCGGTCGGTTTTCAGTCATTGTTTTCGGTCACCGCTCCGTCATTGCGCACAGACGGGGGTCGGCGTTAGCGGTCAGGTGTTGGCGGTTTGTGACGGCGGCACACCGCTGATGTGGATAAGGATTGGCTGATCGAGGACCGATCAGTCTGGGACTCGGCAGCTGGCCGCGGCTGTGCTGGTGTAGGCTGTCCCTGTTCGGTCTGACTGAGCTATAGTTACCGTGTGTCAGTGTTAGGATCTGTGATGGGGGAATGAGCGTCATCTGAGTTGCTGTAGATGTGAAGAGTTCTCTGATAGTCCCTTCTGATTGTACGTCCATCCATAGACTTCTGCGGTCTGCATACTGGTTTACAGCGGCCTGTGAGCTACACATCCCTCTGCCTCGTTCTGCTCTCGGTCTGACCTGACGCCCCCTCTCTCTCCCCGGACAGATATTCTACTGGACGCACCTGCTCAGCATCCCCACCTGGGTGCTGCTCATCCTGCACTCGCCCAACTTTTGGAAGTGGTTCCTGGTGCCGGGCGCCCTGTTTGCGCTGGAAGTGGCCTGTCGGGTCAGCCGGGTCTGCAGCGACCGGGGCAGATCGACCGTCACCGCCGCCACCCTGCTGCCGAGCGAGGTCAGTACACAGGTCACAGGTCACTCTATTGCTAAGTGAGGTCATTCGATACGGCACAGGTCACCCTGCTGCCCAATGAAGTCAGTTACCTACCAGGTCACAGGTCACTGCCGCCTTTCTGCTGCCAAGTGAGGTTATTTGACAGGTCACAGGTCACTCTGTTACCCAGTGAAGTCAGGACATGGCACACGGACACGCTGCGACTCAGTAAGGTTAGCTGACCATTTACAGTTCACACAGCCATCTAGCGAGGCCAGGTCACTTCGCGCTCCATCGCCGATAACTGCCCAGGGCCAGCGAGCTCGGTACAAAAGGCTGTAGGTTACACCGCCGTCCAACGATGCCCGTTGGCCAGGTGCTTTGTGTCATTATTATTACAAAGTGGTGCGATTGGCACTGAAGGGTGCGTCTGCACCCCTAAACCACCTTACCAACCCCTGCAGAAGGAACCGCAGAAATCAGGTCAGGTCACCTCCCGACAATGGGTCATTGGGGGATACAATGAGGTCCTCAATAAACTATCAGCAATGCTAAACGATCGGTTTATGGCATAATTGTCGGTCTTTCGACGGGGAGTCCAGTTACTACGTCTATCGACGGCATCGTTTACGTGGCGTGCCGTTTTACGAGCCGTGGCTGTGGAATGACGTCAGAGGTCTCCCGGTTCTCTCCGAAGTCGAAGTTGAGGGACGGGTTCAGTGGGGCCTGATGACAGCTCCCCGGCTCATTGGCCAAGGTCAGGTCCGGTAGGTTAGTTATTGGCTCATTGGAGATCGATGTGGTCAATGGTCATAATTGGTGGTTAATGATTTACTGATTTCCATCTATCAGTGCGGTATGCAACCCCTTCAAGCTGCCATCGGTAGCTTGGGCACATCATTAATTCTTGCGGTGCTGAGTCAAGTATCAAGTAATGGCCTAAAATTGCTTGCGATTAAAATTAGTCCAAAATTGCTGTCGGACGGTTTGGTGCAGTGCGGAGCCGCCATCGGATAGGTTAGCTCACGCTCGTTTCAGTCATTCATCGCTTATCGATTCCCGGGTATTAATTAGAGTCACCCCCTCTCCCTCTCCCCGTTCAGTTCACTGTGGTCGGTCGCTCTCCGCGGTAGACGGACACTCCCTTGCAGCTCTTGCAGACAGCCCTTGCCCAGCGGGGAGCGTTACACCGTCTGGGCGCCGGGCCGGCTCACATGGGGCTGCAGTTGTAGTGGGGTGTCCGGGGCGGGTTACCGAGTGGGGTGTCAGGGTCTGGCCTCACAGAGGTGAAAAAAATATCTACGCTGTCTCCAACTGTATAAGCTGGCATACTGGCTCTGTCTCCAGGCAAATTGTAAACTTTTTTGGCTGAGCAGCACACGAAGCCCTTATTAATACAAACTTTACAATTTTTGGCTTTGAAAGACACTCAAGCTCCGTTAGATAAAAGTTGAAGTATTTTCAAGGGCTGAAAAAGGATCAATAAGTGGAAACAGAATATTTTGGATTTCGGAGTTGCTTTTTGGGGAGTGTTCCTTTTTTACCTTCAAAAACTTTCTGCCATCTTTCTGCCATCTGGACCCAGCAATACCCATTGAAAGACTGGTTGTGTTTATGCTGTGTTCCCATGCTTTTGAACCGCTGTTACACGAATGCCGCGAACAAATGCGAAGGGTGTATTTGTTTCTGGGATAGACTAATGACTAGCCTTTATGCTTCAATCGCGAGGTCAACTCAAAACAATTGAACTGATGGTTTACCAATGCTTATAGAGCTTGTGTCAGACCAGACAAAATCAGCTAAGCCCTGCGTCAGTCGTCCTGGACCAACCGTTCCGTTATGCGCCAAACTCCATATAGAAGCGGACATTGGGGTTCAGATTGTTATTATGAGTAAAATATAAGTCATTTTCTTCATTAAACGGTTGTTTCTCTATGCGGCGATCATTTATGAAGCACGCCACACTTAGTTACCAACGAGCGATATCATAATAGCTCCATTTTTGGCAGTATACTGGCTGCGGCCGAGTGCGACGGTGGCGCCGACTATCGGCTACTCGTGCAACTAGGCCTCGCGGTGGCTCCGGCGGCCAAACTTCAGATGAAAACGTCCCTGTGTGGAGACTTAACGATAAACTGAAAAATGCGATATAATGCAATTAAATTCAGTAATATGCGTTTACCCTGACGTATTTTTTACCAATATTCGGGGATAATTGGCACCGGGATTTGGCAGGAGAAGATAAAATGTTTATGAACATTCCAAATTGTATTATACCTACATTGCATTGTCAAAATATGTCTCAATATATGCGAGACGTCATGCTGTTTGCCGTAGTATAGCGAAATTGTTTCATGAAAGACTCAATACAAATATAACGGGAGTGATGTATCTTAATTTCATTTGGTGGTGCAAATATTTTTTTCTTCCATGTCCCGATCCCGGGTCGAATTTTTCTCTCCTATGGATAAAAAGTGCAGAGATGTGTTGCTCAGTTAGTGAGCTACAGCGTAGTATAGCGACATTTTTATGTAAGCTGCCTATTTTTTCATACTGCGCTAGTTTCCACGAAAATCCGTGCTTACACTGACCAACATTTTTTTCTTCCATGGCCAGATCCCGGGTCCAATTTTTATCCGCCATGGATAAAAATACATAAATATGTCGCTCAGATGGTGAACTATACCGTAGTATAGCGACATTTTCATGTAACTTTCCTATTTTTTCACACTGCGCTATCACCCATCAAAATCCGTGCTCTCACCGACCTTAGTTCTCTGGCGTTGCCGATAGGCGGCGCTGGCGTCGCGTCCCGCGCTATGGCCGCGCCTGGCGCATAACGCGATTACGGACGGTCCGCGTGGCGTTCGCATTGGGGTCCGCCTGATGAAAGACGCCGTTGTACCATTTTATGGCACACAGATGTTACGGTCGGTCCTTGGCCCTTGGGCAATGGGCAGCAGTGTGGAGGCTGTGAGAGGATCGGCTAGACGTGTGTGCTGGTGGCTGCTCTCCTTCATCTACACAAAGGCAAGGAAATTAAAATTTTTCAACTTACTTTGCTGTTAAATCAGCAATACTTATGAATACAATGGGTGTTATTTTCCTAAACTAAAAGCCGGACGCAAGTATTAGCTTTCGAAAGGACTATTCCTTCGGAGGTCGGCACTTCAAACAAATCGTAAGAATTACCTACGAACAAATTTAGGTTAGCAGGGCGTTCAATCATTTCTATGTATACCTAAAACAGACAAAAAAGCAGGCTAGCACTGCACTTGTGGGCAGCATTACCGGGTGTTATTCCAAAACAGAGGGCTAGTCAATGAGCAACACGCAAATGCCTTAATTTGCCTACCAACTCTCCAATTAAAAGCAAGTTATATTTGGGTAACGTCGCGCCTGCCTTAAAAAGACTCGCGGATACTCCAGGCAAATTATTAATACCAACCTTGTTTATTAAGTGCAATGCTGCCCGTCTTTCCCGGATACCCCTCCCCACCCCTGCCGCCCGCTCCCTGGCTCGTCTGCCACGGTCGGGCCAGGCCGGCCCGTGGCCTCGGGATCCGCCGACCTTCAGTGTAGGTGGCGCTACTGCCAACTGCCGGACCGGGGCCTTACCAGCCGTCATGGCCACCGTTGGCAGGTCGAGAAATGCAGAACTGCAGGGGACTGATTTGGCTACTGGAATGAAGTTATGCATTGATAATGAAAACGTCATCTCGCATCTCCCTACTATTTTAAAGCTATAATTACCTTTGAATAAATGCTTCCTCTGCCATGCAGAAATCGAAGGCATGGGAGTAAGCCAATGAAAATAGCACATTTACATTGATATAAGCACCAATGAAGACTTGGATTGTTTTAAATCATTCAGATGCATGCACATATTTAGACTGATCTCTGGCCTTACCTGAAGGTGTCAGCAAGATGGGTGCTTTGATATAGACCACCAAGATTTAATATTTGTAAAATCAAAACAATGACTGGAGTATTTGCTCTTCACTTCCAACAGGAAGTCCAGAAATGGTTCAAAAATATAGGTAAATGCTTGTTGCAAATGCTTGCATTGAGGCTGTGCACCTCAATCTGCAAATATCAAACCATGTGGTTTGTATAATGGGTACATAGGGCCTGTTCCAGCGCCTCCAGAAGAAATTCTTGACTGGAGGCTCTACCAGAGGTTTTACTGGAGGCGCTGGAACGCAATCTGGAGATTTCTGGAGATTGGCGTCATAGATACCAAAAGAATGACGATTGTTCTCTCTTGAAATGCAGAACTTGTTTTCAATTTTAGTTAAAAAGATAAATAAAATTATAGCAATGTAATTTTCTTTACATTCAAGTTGTAAAATAATCAGTCAAATGTCCTTTGTTTACATTCGTGATTGTCACATTTGCGCCATAATTGTAGACCAGAGCCTCCAGAGAAATTTGGACCTCTCAACTCTCTGGAGGTTACTGGAGGTTTCTGGAGCTTTGGCGAGAGCTTTCTGGAGCTTTCTGGAGGCGCTGGAACGCTCTCTGGAGGATTCTAGAGCTTTCTGGAGCTTTCTGGAGGTTTCTGGAGGCGCTGGAACAGGCCGAAACAAGTTTTAGACATCATGGATTGATGCTAGGACAAGGAACAACATCAAGCTTGAATAAAACTTCTTATGAATACTTAATCTAAAATTTTTGAAATTCAAAGAGAAGTGCACTCAGCAACATAAATCACTTCAGATTTGTCTATTTCCTTTTGAAGTATTTGTAGAAAAAAAATGCAATCAATGTATTGTACCACCTTCACATGCATTCCTAAATCAGTCAATCAGAACTGAACCTTGAACTGAAATATAAAACAAATGAAAGGAAAACGAGTGTTCCTGCATCAACTATATAATAAAAATCATTCACAAGGGATTTTGTACAATATATGTTACTTTTGTTTGAAAAGTTCAATATGTCCTCAGTACCTATTGATTCCTCAACTTTGATAACTATTCCCCAACCTCAACCATTGTCTTATTTTAGTCTTACCTAGGTAGATTCAACCAAGATCCAACTACTCTCTTCAGTCACTTCAAGCACACTTCACTGTCGCTACTATCCCAACCCAACGGCATTTTCAGAAGCTGCGCCGCGTTGTCACAAGTGCGCAGGGTTTGTGCTAGCGTTTTCGCTACTGAAATTCTTTCGTGTCTCCGGAGACAGCCGTAAGGTCTAGTTTCGCGGCAAGCGTCAAAGAGAATCGTCTTTATGGATTCCGCCCGGCTCTAGGAGTAATCACCTTCTCGCCACCTTCTGTCTCCGGTGTCTCCGGCAGCCTATGTATACTGTATAGTGCTATGGAGTATGAAGTTCTCGTAATGAACTAAGACTCAATATGATTGATTTTTTTGCGTGCATCAAAGAAAAACGAGAAGAATTTTGCGACAACAATGAAAAGAGATTATTATTTATATTAAAGTGGTTGTGTCTCCGACGACCTTCCTTTATTGGATTGACTCTGTCTCCAACACCGGTTGGAGAGTTGACACCTTTTTTCACCTCTGTGGCCTCATCTTCACCCGCCGTGCGCAGTCCGTTACTGCTGGGGAGGGATTCGCCCCCGAGAGAAAACACGCTCCATGATGGCCATTTCTTAGATCAGCAGCCGCATCGCCTCACCGGCTTCACCTATCCGGAAGGCATCGCTCTGGATGTGTGGCATCGTTCGACATGAAAAGCATCGTTCTATAAATGTAAACCACACCTCCCTGGAGTCCTTCCTGGGCGTTGACCTCGCCTTCCTAGCTGCTACTGTACTTCCTGAGCGTAGGCCACGCCTTCGTAAGCTACTTCCTGAGATAAGACCACGCCTCATGGTAACTCCGGAAGCTCTGGCGGCGGTGTGCAGCGGAAGGAGATGGATATCGGACCACAACAGGACCGCGGCCCTGGCCGACTGCAGGCTGACCAGCCAGTTATACATACGGTGACGGCACTGGGTTGTGATGACGTCAGTGGGTCGTCGGCGGACAGCAGGTGTTTGGCTGGCGACGGGCGGCTGGATACTGGGTCATTCTGCACTAATGGGTGATGTTGTACAGAGGGACGGTGATGGAGAGTGCTACCACGCCATGACCCATGCAGACTCTGCATTCAGCAACCCGTGCAACTCCTCACAAGAGTACATTATATACCATATTTGATGGCCCCAGTCATGACTTCTGTCCGACTGCTTTGACTGTATACCCAACCGCAGTCCGACTACATTTAAAAGCTAACACAAGCATGAAGCATCGATACCTGTGATACAACTGATGTCGGTTCCTGTAACCTTACGTCGTTACCTGTGAAAAGACTACACCGGTACCTGTGATAATCAACGCCGATGCACCATGTTGTATTCTAACGCCGGTACCTGTGATCCTCGATCACTGAGTCTGGTAACATTGATGTTCAAACGTCGATGGCTCTTGTCGCCCGTACTTGCGATTTTATAACGTATTCAACCATTCTGTGTGATTTCACAGGTGGTGCGGCTGACGGTGTCCCGACCGCCCGACTTCGTGTTCCGGCCCGGCGACTTTTGTTACGTCAACATACCGGCCGTGGCCAAGTACGAGTGGCACCCGTTCACCATCAGCAGCTCGCCAGAGAACGAAGGTGAGTTTTCTAACATACGGGCTCCATGTGGCGCAGGAATAAAGCGTTGAGGTTTGTGTAGGTGGGTCGGCAGGTGGCCGTGGTCAGCCGATGATCATGTTGGTGGATCACATCATTGCAAATTTATAATGACAGTGTATACCAGAAAGTATTTTGAATCTTTATTTTCTTTAAATCTTTGACATGCTGTTCCATCTGAAGCACTCTTACTAAGTAAATGGAGCTCCATCCATACTGCTGACGCTGGCGAATGTCTGACGTCCCTGCCACTGACCGTTTCAGACCAGATCACCTTCCACGTGCGGGCCGTCGGCGAGTGGACCCGTAGTCTGCACGACAAGGTGCTGGAGGCGTGTCTCAAATCCTTCCTCTACGACCAGTTCGTACTGATGAAGGCCACCGCGACGCCCCACCCGGGCCCCAGCGACCTGGTCTGCCCGCAGCTGGCGCCACCTACACCGGCGACGGTAGCGCCACCGCCAGCGCAGCGGAAGTCGGGTGTAACAGCCGTGACGCCCGAGCAGCTGCAGCGCCTGGAGTGGCTGCGTCAGGCACAGGCCGAGTCGGCCCCTCACGGGTTCTCCTGTCAGAACCCGGCGGGGGACGGTCCGGGCGGCCTGCACAACGCCGGGTTTGTGGGCGACGAGCGCGTCGAGCCGGTCAGGACGGTGTCGGCGCAGGTGCCGGAGGCGACGGTCGGTGCCGGCGGCTGCAGCGGCAGCGGTTCGGCCAAACGGAGAGAGGCAGAGGGGTCGGCCAAGCGGATAGAGGCAGAGGGCTGCCAGCGGCCGGCGCCCGGTCCGGGGACGGTGGCCGGCTGCAGGACCGGCTCCGTCAGAGAGGCCGGCGCCGTCCATAAACAGCACTCGCTTCAGAAGGGGACCGTCGATAAACTCAGCTGGAAGGTGGGTATCAGCAGTGGGCATGACTATTTTCAATAGCGATGAGCTGGTGAGAGTTCTACTTCTATGATGCACGCTTGGATTAAGTAAATTTGTCGTCATACGTACCTAGACTAAATCGACAAATTTGATGACCTAAGTTCTCATCAGCTCTGCCTGTGTCTGAAACAGTGATCGTTTCCTGCTGGTTCTAGCGATCATGTGTATGACGTTGTCTGTGCCCCGGCAGATAATCCTGGACGGTCCGTACGGAGCGCCATCCACCAGTGTGTTTCACGCGCAGCATGCCGTGCTGGTGGGCGGCGGTATCGGCGTCACGCCGTTCGCGTCGGTGCTGCACTGCATCATGGACCGGTAAATGAGAAGTGGACGAGGGGGTCGCCTTCCTTTCCAGTGTCATCCCACATACCCATAAACACACACTGCATCATGGGCCGGTCAGTGAGGACAGGAGGTCGAATGTCGCCCATAGCATACCCCACATACGCCTTTATACACATCCTGTATAATATGCCGGTCAAGCGTGGACGTGTTGTTGCCTCTTTCACTCTTCTTTCTTATTGTTTACTTTATGGCTTATGCGGCTAAGTATCAAAATTATTAATGTATTTACCTATGTTGCTCGGTATTGGCTTGAAGTTCATTCAGTTCACTCAGATGTATTAGCACATTTGAATAATGAAGGTAAATAGGTCCGACAATTTAGGAAGCCTTTTGGCCAGCTACACCCACCAATACCTACTCCTGATCTAAGTGTTCATCTTCTGCAGCGCCGATCTACCAAACGCCTGACTGTGTCGCTCTGTTTCAGGTATAACGCGGCACACCGGCCCTGTCCTCACTGCCTGGTTCCCACCTGCCTGGAAATGCCCTCGTCAATGCTCAAACTGAAAAAGGTATGGACACTGAACTCACTCTTGCTCCGGTCAGATGTGTATAATGTGGGGGTACCTTGGAGCGCGACAGGAGTGGCGATGGATATGTCTCAGCTTTCCTTATCTGAGAAAAATTATAAGTGAAACGTTCTAAAGAATATCTAACGTCCAGGATTACTTTTAATCTACTTCTCCTCTGAAAAGTGTCCAGTATTCGAATGGATGTGTGTCTGGTCATCCCCACCTGTCATGCATACAGCTTATGTGACGCCTGCCATGCCCGCCCGTTTAGGTGGACTTTGTGTGGGTGAACCGCGACATGCGCAGCTTCGAGTGGTTCCTGGAGCTGCTGCACCAGCTGCGCGAGTCGCAGCAGCGGCGTGGCAGCCAGCTGGACAGCTTTCTCACCATGCAGCTGCACAAGACGTCCTCACTGCCCATCGTCGGCGCCGTGCCGCTGCGCAACGAGGTCAAACAGGGACGGCCCGACTGGGACAAGGTCAGTCTGCCGGGGGTGTCGAGCGGTAGGTGGGAGCCGGGAGGTATTGTAGGTGCTGTGTCATCAGCTCTGTAAGTACTGACGGGTGACGGTATGTGAGCCAAGAGTGGTCTGAAGCGATCAATCAGCGCCAAGTGATCTGTAGCGATTTCAGTGATCTGCAGCAGTGTTGATGCCGGGCCCCTCCAGTGACCTTTGTTTCTCAGTGATCTTAAATACCCATCCACATACTTCCAGTGATGTCAGTAACCCCAATTAACTTATTGTGTCCCGCCTGTCGCGACTTTGACCCCGATCGACCCTGTGTGACCCCCGGCACCCCTCAGTACCCCTCCACTGACCGCTGCCCGGTGCACCTGCCAGGTGTTTGGCCAGATCCGGGACCGGCGGCGCGGCAAGGTGACGGTGTTCTTCTGCGGCCCGCCGGCGCTCGGCCGCGTCATCAGGGAGAAGGCGGCCAAGTTCGGCTTCGGCTTCGTCAAGGAGATGTTCTGAGCGCGCCGCTGCCGCTGTCGCTCCGTCCCGTGCCATACCAGTACCGTTCCTCGGACAGGAGGCCGCCAGGCGCCCGCCGTCCGGAGCGAGCGCCGCCGTCAGGGTACGAACTGAACTCATCGGCGGCAGAGAACAGGAAACCAAATAGGATCGTGTGCCGGATTCCCGTGGCCCTGCGCCGGACAGAGGGCAGCCCGAGAGAGGCCCGTGCTGCCGAACGCTACCGAGAGCTCGGATTGTCCACTCGGTACCGTCCAGTACCGTTCGGTACTTCTCTGGTACCGCCGGGTACAGGCTGGTACTGTTTTCGAGTGCGCGTTCCCGGCCCTCGAGCTGAGTCATTGACTGTGACCGCGTGTGACTGACCGATTGTGACTGAGTGAGTGACTGGGCGCCGTGCGCCCGATAAGTGAGTGCATTGTGCGCGAGGCCGTGGGTTGGTCGTCCCGAGACCGGCTCCGTGGCCTTACTGTGACGCCGTCTGCCGTACGGCGAGAGTGGGACCACTAAGTTAATTATTTGAGCAGCTGAACTCTGTGCCTAGTGACTGTCGTGAAGTGTAGTATTGTATGTGTATTCGTGTATCGTATTCCTGTGATAAATAATACATGTGCGTTCAGTAACAGTGATTCTTCTTACCTGAAGGACGCTTCGATATTCTGAACGTGATTTGAACAACTGACGTGTTTTGGTAGCGCCACACCCACGGCACTTCACCGCGAGGACGGAAAGACTCGCATATTATCGAGACATCCAGCAAAAACAGACAAAAGAAGGGCGTATGGATAAATAACCGTCAAAAAGTCACAGCCAAACTTGCATTCGATGTGCACTCATATCGCGTGACGTAGCCCGTAGCCCGTAGGGGCCCGAGAAATGGCCAGAGATTGTCGCATGGAACAGCTACAGGAAGGGACGTAGGACTCTATGGCACGAGATGAATGGAAATCTGTCCATTCAGAACGGTATCGATAATATCGGCGCTCTGAAGACGAATTTGGCTCGAGGATCAAGGGATAGGGGCCGATTTCATTAATGCATTTCGATATCATTTCATTAAGCCATGGGTAAACACATATTTCAAAACAACATCGCACTGACGGTGTTCTACAGTTTTCTTGTGTGTATAAACCTGGCGACCTTTTCATTGACACTGTACTATCGGGCGGCCGAGAGCGACGACTGGCTGGTGTCGGTGACATCGGCACTCGGTGAGTGAGCCACCCGGACAGGTGACTCACCCAGGCTCGAAGCTCACCTTCTAATGACCCTAGCTAGTATTAACGCAATACGCATCTGATCTTCAAATTCGATTGTAATGTAATGGATTACCAATGACTAAGTGTTCACTTGAACTTGGTAGCTGTGTGTGGACTATCTGTCACCTTGCATCATAAAGTGTGACTAGGCGGGATTGTTCTTGAGCTCTGACCGCTCCCCTGTCCCAGGTAAGATCCTGCTGCTGGACACTGCCGTGCTGCCCATCACGGTGTGCCGCCGGATCCTGGCCTGGGTGCAGGAGACGCCGCTCTTCATGGTCTCTCCGTCTAACAGCCACAAGAGCATCCACCGCACGCTGAGCCTGACCGTCTGCATCCTGGCCGTGGTGCACTCGGCCGCTGCCATGTGGTCCTACTGTGAGTAGGTACACACCGGGGCGGGTAGGTACTGAGAGCACCTGGGGGAGCACGTGGGGTTACGGCAGGTACGTAAGGTTGGATCACCCGGAGACCAGTTACGAGAGACCCAGTCCTACTGTGGGTGCCTACTGGGGACACGAGTGAACGCTGCGAGCACGCACTCCTGTGCGTGCATGGAGACGTTGAGTGGGTACTTACCGGTCGAGACATGAGGGGATGCGGTGACCAGGACTGAAACACCCAGAACGCCGGCCATTTCGTAGGCTCACAGGATCAAAAGACTCCAGTTCTTCGGCTGTGTGACGTTTTCCTTGCCGTCAGTTGTGGACACGGAGAACCTGGCGGAGCTGTACGAGCGGCCGGACCAGCTGCAGTTGAACGTCTCCGGCTTCGCCTGTCTAGTCGTCGTGCTCATCATCGTCATCACGTCACTGCTGAGACACCACATGTCCTTCCTGGTGGGTGTGCCGGCGTGGCGGGAGCAGTGGGTGGTTGGGGTCATCGAGCCACCGACCGGTGGTGGGTGGCGAGGTCACTGGATGGTGGGCTCTGAGTTCACCTGGGTGACTGAGTCTGAGTGACCCTCGCAAACCTTAGAATCTCAGTGAGATCGGTGAACAGTAGGTGGTGAGTTGGTGGAGCCGCTGGGTCACAAGAGTGGCGATGGACCAGGCTCTGCCCAGTTTGTTCACTGGTGATGCCGCTAACCAGTCTCATCGAGTCATATCAGTCTTAGTAAGGCCATCGCTCAGTCAGTCATTCAGTCAGCTACTGTCAGTCAGTCATTGACGGTGGGGTACCCTGGGGCGGCGTTGCAGGCGTTCTTCCTGACGCACCAGCTGTACGTGGTGCTGTACGGCCTGATGATGGTGCACGCCGGACGGTTCTGGAAGTACCTGGTGCTGCCCGTCTGTCTGTGGTCGGCCGAACTGCTGCTGCGGATCGTCTACAGCCCACGCCGCTCCGCCATCGCAGAGGTCACCCTGCTGCCCTCCAATGTGAGCTTCCGTCACCGTGGTGAGAGCTGAAGTCACGGCATTGCCAATCCGCGATAATAGGGGTTTTGGGATTATTACACCGGAGTCTGAGATACAGGTATAGGGCAATACATACGAGTTATCGATGATCTCTGTTAGTGAATAGTTATGCGTGTATAGCCGATACCTTGGGTAAAACGTACATCCAAGGGGTGAACGTTCAACTGGAAGTTCGTAAGCGCGCCGTTGTCCCTCCAGGTGCTGGTTCTGGTCCTCGAGCGGCCTCCAAAGATGCTGTTCAAGCCGGGAGACTACGTGTTCGTCCAGATACCGAAGATCGGGAGGTTCGAGTGGGTGAAGTTTACGATAACCAGCGCCCCGGAGCAGCAGGGTAAGAGACAAACGCTAAGAAAAAGCAGGTGTATATCGACGTATAATCGATATTTAAGCTACACTAATCATGAGAAAATCCAACACATAACAGGGTGGTCACTCGTGCTGTCTCAAGTGCTACTATTTCCGATCACCGTCTCCCGCTGACGATCTCCGCTTGGACAGATCTGATCACCGTGATCTGCTCATAGATCTGATCACCGTGCACGTGCACATCACCAACAACTGGTCGTTCCGGCTGCGGAACTACTTCCTGCAGGACGTGTCGTTCCACTACATCCCGCACCGGCTGCACGCGCTCGAGTCCATCACCGTCATACAGAAGGTGGTCAAGTCGTGGCGCAACATGTTCGGGGGCTTCCAGAACATCGAGGTGCCGATGGGAAAGCCGAGGGAGACCAGAAAGGAGCGGCTTCAGAGGAATAAGGTGAGATGACTGTTGGGCATCAGATCAGAGCTCCGCGACCGATCGCTAACCGGTCAGTGACGGAGGGGGGGGAGGGAGGGAGGGAGAGAGAGATGGGGGGAGAGAGAGAGAGAGAGAGAGAGAGAGAGAGAGAGAGAGAGAGAGAGAGAGAGAGAGAGAGAGAGAGAGAGAGAGAGAGAGAGCTTGTAGCGCCCTTTAAAGTGACATCGCCTTAGCCAGAGGAGAAATACTGAACACATACTATTACCTATGCCTGAACAGATGAAGTAGCTTCCATGACTATTGAACTAAAATGTTATTCTCCGAGACGGTACAGACAAGGCACGCCCTGTTGTATGTATGTCCGGTCGCTGGTGACCCCCTGTAGCGGTGACGCGGCGTCTGCTGACGCCCTCCCCGCCGACGCCGGCAGGTGGACGCCATGAAGGTGGAGGAGAAACACCTGACGCTGGACGTGGTGCTCTCGGAGGATGACGTCACCGAGCCGGAGCCGTCGGCCGCCGTGCTGCTGGAGAAGCCCTCCTCCTCCACACCGGCCGCCAGCCAGGCGCCGGCCGCCGCGCCGCCGGACCCGGCCGCCAGCCGACGCTCGCTGCCCGGCCCGGCGGGCGCCAGTCCGACCAGCTCCTACACAGAGTACCGGCAGGCAGGCCGGCGCGTCGAACAGGAGGCCTCCCAGTTCACCGGCTTCGCTGAGGGCTACTCGGTGTTCACACGCGAGTACGGTAAGACGCTGCGGTTCAGCACGGCCGCGCCGCCGGCCGGCCGCCAGCAGTTCCGTAAGGTGAAGCACCACTCGCTGATACCGTCCCTGGACCAGAAGGACGGCAGCGGCGGACCGCAGCAGCCGGGGCCGCCGCTGCTGCCGCCGCTGCCGGCCGGCGCCGCGCCGCCCGCCGACAGTCGGCAGCGTCTGCCCAACATCGGCAGCATGCAGGCCACCGCCGCGCCCGCCGCCGGCGAGGGCACCTCCATCGTCAGCTCCATGAAGCGGCGCCGACAGGCGGTCGATGACGATGGTGACGACACCATCGAGTACGCCGACACCATTCGGGTGAGGGCGTCGGCCGCCGAGCCGGTGGACCGTGAGACAAATGGTAATGGGCCATTCGCTACCCGTCCGCGCACACTAGCCTGTAGACTTAACTATTTGCGACTCCAATGCTTCTGGGTTGATTTCAGACATTGTGCCTCCACCCGCACTGACTGGGTCTCAGGCTCACTGCTCTGACCGCTATCACTGCCGTGCGCCGCCAGGTATTCATTGACGGTCCGTACAGTTACGGCGGGGAGAAGGTGGGCATCTTCTCGGCTCGGCACGCTATCATCATCCTGGTCGGACCGGACGTGTTCCCTTTCGCGGCCGTGCTGCAGAGCATACTCATCAGGTGAGACGAGAGACGAGGCGACGCTGTCAGTTTGCCCGGCACAGACGGGAGGTCGAGCAGATATTAATGGTGGTGATAGTCTTCGCATCATGGGCGTATTCACTACTAAGCTTATTTTGCGCCCGTACCATCATTCTTTGTTGTGTGCGAGTTATACCAGTGTAACAACTGGTGTACCGAGAAGGATTGACCGACTCGGTGGAGTGCTGATGGTTCTCATGTTGGCAGGTATCGGTCCGAAATTGTGCCGTGTCCCAACTGCGCCTGCGAGTTCAAGATGCAGCTGCCCAGCTCATTCATGAACATTCGGAAGGTGAGAACATGCATATTGCATAGGTAAACGCTAAAACGTTCCCCTTGACTGCGCTCGCTAAGTGCGTGCAGTACGGCACGAGTATGAATATGCTCCGTCTTCCCAGGTGGATTTTGTGTGGGTGAACTCGGACATGGAGGGGTACGAATGGTTCCTCGAGCTGCTCGAAGACATGGACCACTACCAGAGGCACAGGAACCTGCTCGAGAACTTCCTCGAGTTCTACCTCTTCAAGACGGGCATCAAGCCCATGCCGTCGTTTACGCCGCTCAGAAGGCAGCTGCGACAGGGCCGGCCGAGATGGAACGAGGTCAGTCGCAAGCCAGACTGGAGTGGATGGGCGATAGATTTGTGCACCACTGTCCACTTCCTTCGGAGACTAGTTGTGTGTGGGCCACCATGGCACATTGAGGAAAAACGCGACATGCACCTAAATCATGGAAAACAACGAGAGAATAGTAGCGATGGTTCAATAGAGCGCCGTGACGATCATATTGCACCAGTTTTTATCAAAGAGTTTAAACTGGTGCAATTTTTATCAAAGGATAAAAATTGCATGTTGCAAAAATTGCAAATTGCATTGCATGTTACTCCAATCTTCAGATTAAACGCTCCCCGCCCTCTGCCGACAGGTACTGGACGAGATAGTCGGCAAGAGTAGCGGCGGTGTCGAGGTGTTCTTCTCCGGTCCGCGCACAGTCCGCAAGGTGGTGCAAAAGGCCTGCACTCAGGCTGGTCTGGTGTTCAACTGCACCAACTTCTGAGGGCCTCGGCACCAGCGGTGGTGACCAGTCGCCTGCGGTGTACCCGACACCGGCGTTGGTGACCGGCCGCGCGACGGAGCGCGGGGTGACGGGGAGGAAGGGTCGACTGTGGAGTTGTCGTCGGACGGGCTGGCGACTAGTCGTGTCAGTGTGTTGTGAATGTGATCGCGTGTACACAATGAAACAGGCGTTAGAGCTTTATTGTATAAAGAGCATTTAAAAAAGAAACACAAAAACCGCCTCCGCATTGCCAGAGAAAGTTGCCGGTCGGTCCCATATCAAGCACACCTGTACGGTGTACACCGAAAGAAACATGCTACTCTGTATAAACTTCAAAACTATGCAAAACGAGCAACACAGCCAACTCAAGTTCATGAAGATCTCTTGAGGCATTTCAGCAATAAGATATTTATGAGAAGGTCTTCAGCAAAGAAACCTTTCGGTGACACCGTGTCTCTCCTTCATTTCGATGTTATTTCTATCTACATTGCATCCAGGACGTACCTTTGCTTTAAGCTATCCCATTTCGATCCTCTGGCGTGCCAAGAGCAGCAGTGTCGGGTTCATCGCCGGCTCACATCCAACGGGCGTCCGTCACAGCGCGCTGCCGGCCGCGCGCCGCACCATCGCACCGCGACACACTCACTCGCGCGCGGAGCAGACACAGCGGGCGGGCCGGGCCCGTCCCCACTCACTGGGCGTTCGGCCGGCCGCCGGACAGACGGGAGGACGGAGCGGCGGTCCGGCCCCAGTCACCAGCCGCCGTCCGGCCAGCGCCAGCCGGCCGCGCCCGGTCACGACTTCCAAAAGTTGGGGTTCATCTCGAGCCGGCGCTGGAAGTTGTCGTACCAGCGCTGCACCACGCTCAACGGCACATAGCTCTCGTTGGGAGCCACCGCCATCTGCGCCGGCGTCACGCTGAAGCTGGTCGCGTAGTTGACAAAGTTCTGCAGCATCTTCTGGACGAATTCGACAAACGACGGCACGGTGGAGGGCTCGGCGGCGGCAGGCGTCAGGCCCGCCACCTGCACCTCCGGCTCGACGGCGATGCCCACCTGGGCATTGTGCGAGAACTGCTGAACCAGGCCGGACGGTACGGTGGCGGCGCCGCTGCCGTGCTTCAGCGACGCCACCTTGAACACGGCCGACGGCTTGCTGTTGGAGAGGAAGCCCAGGTAGATCCAGGTGGGCGGAGAGTTGGGCTCCGGCCAGCTGAAGTACACTGGGGGGAGGGGGAGAGAACAGGGCGCGAGCAGTCAGCGAACTGCGCAACAGTTACACGTCGACCAACACGTCACAGTTTACACAAGAAGGGTTAAATAACTGGATACTTTTCATGTGAGAGCTGTTATATTTTCATTATATGCGATGAAAACGAAAACATAGTCAATACTGGGCACTGAAAGGGGTACAAATGCCCCGAATGCCATCCCGGGGCCCCTGATCCACCAGTGGCCGTGCAGATAAGCAAACGCAACCTGTAACGTTCTGACAACCCACTGACACAGTTCCGTGTCAGATTTAAACCCCTCCCATATCCCTGCCACCCACTTTCCAGCTACCGATCACATTATACTGCACAGTGCACGCCATTTAGCAAATCAAATACATGGTAACGCATCCCCCAGCGACCCGAACAGCTCCCACCCGCACCCGCCATCAGCTCAGCCACCGGTGACCGGGCCGCGCTGCCCTCACCTCCGGCGGCCGTGTTGTCCGGCAGCGGCTGTGAGCCCGTCAGGAACACGATGATGTGCCGGATGTTGTCCGCCTCGGGCACATTGATGACAAAGTGGGTCTCATCGACCGCCTGGAAATCGGTGCTGACCAGCCGGCCGGCCACTATCATACCAAACACGGAGACAGACATCGCTCACTTCTGATGATCTCACATTCACACCATTACCTGTGAAAAGTGAGCATGTTTATTACAATAAAATGAATATAGGATTCCAACATATACGTAGACAATGTACTTGGACTTGATTCTTTAAAAAGTTTCCTACTCGAACTATATTTCAAAAGGTAATAAACTAATTTATCCATAACTACAGTGACTCATGACAGGCATTTTGACAGCAAAGCAAAGTAAAAAAGGTTCGTTTTTTTATAAATTTAATCCTAACCTTTCGAATGGAAATATTCACAAGGACAGAGCCCCCGCTAAGCAGATCTAATTGCGTTGGCCCTGCTCTCCACCCTCCCATCGCTCAATGCCTGTCTATGGCAGAATTTAGTCCAAATTTAACGTACGCACACAGCCGCGTACGGCCGGTCCCCTTACTGACTTCAGCTGGCTACGGCCTGCCACCAACGGGGCAGGGGCGGCGCCACTGATTTTGAATGGGGTGGGGGGAGACAAGGACTTGAGATAGTGAAGCATTACCGTCGCCACGCGAGGTAGGGCAAGCGGGACAACTTGCCCCGAGATTGGTCGGAAAAAAAATGGAGCTGTTTTTTTTTCTGAGAATGGATGTGAATTCGAGATCCGAGTCGACAGTGCTAGTCAGTAGCATCCCAATGACATGGATGGATATGTGTTGCTTGCGTTGCCCGGCGGTTGCCACCATGTTCCGGTGCCACTGCCTAGTGCCTGCCGGCTACCCACATGGAAAGTTTCAGTACAATCGCCTAAATAATGAATCTGAACGAATGAATAAGTGAATGTGGAATAGTTCTGAATGTTACCAGATGCTGTGAATGTGCACTCACAGCGTCAGCATTTGGTTAGATTGTGCCCTAGATCCGGCACACCACTTCTTCAACTTCCATTGGTGCCCTCTGGTGATACTTCTGGACTCTGGTCGCTTGGCCAAAGAAGATTTCAAGATTGCTATTTGCTGGGTGAATGTCGATGCCAGCATAGAAGATCTAGCTGGTACGCCAGAATCATATCGCCTCTTCTACAACAATAATACAATGATGGTAGGTTCAGGAGCTGAAGTCTCTCTGTGTATTTTCTGTGTCTGATGCTTTGGGCAAGCTATGCCCAGGTTGTGGTTTGCAAGTTGCATGACTGAAATTTGTAAATTGAAATGCACAACTGAATCGGGCTAGTGGTCAGAAGAGGTCCTGTGCACACTGCACACCTTAGACCTCTGCCACATTTTGCAGTTTGAATGAGGCTGTCATCATAAATAAATTTGAGCCGGTCCCGTAGCTCAGTTGGTAGAGCGTTGGACTCCGCGTGGTGAGAGCACGCGTTCCCGGTTATAACAGTCCGGGTTCGACGACGGGCGCTTGACATTTATGGGCCTCCTGACAGGTATGGTTGCGGTTGGTGGCAGGCCGTAGCCAGGCGAAGTCAGTGAGGGGACCGGCCGTGCGCGGCTATGTGCGCACGTTTAACTTTGGACTCTAAATTCTGCCATAGAACTGGAATTGCGCGATCGGAGGGTAGAGGGCAGGGTCATCACAACAAGCTTCGCTTAGCGGTGGCTCTGTCCTTGTGAATCCTTCCCATCAAAAGGTTCGGACTAAAGTTATTTAAAAAAAGTTGCAAATATAACTCGAGCCATCAGCCAGATACTGCTTCCCGTTGCGATGAAAATACACACTCTTATTGAAAATACGTCCTCGGGCTCCTTTTTTACTCTTAATCGGCTCAGAATCAGGGATAAAATACGCAGCGCGCTGGCTCCTTAGTTTATAATAATGGCCTCTGGCCTCAAGGCTCAACATAAAAAATGCAGTGGTCAATCTAATCAAGGCTCCTAGCAAGGCTATATCATGCAACCCTTGGCATGCGCTGCAAATAATGTTCGATTGCGTCCGTGACTTTGTAAACTGGTGGCGTCGACAGTAAATCCTCGAATGCGAGCATGATATTTGCCTATTTCTGCCTACCGACAGCTAAAAATACCAAAACAGAACACAACAATTTTGACTAGCCAGAGACAAACCTGAAAGACATGAGACCACTAAAATCCATCGACCAAATCTTGGCTACACGGCTTCGCCTTCGACTGGCTTCGACACCAAGGCTTCGACATATAGGGCCTTGGCTTCGACGGCCTTGCAAATCCAGGGTATAACAAATCCAAGACTCGACCAAGGCAATCTTCTACCACCTGTAAGTCAATATACCCTGCTACCAGTTACCACCTCAGTTGGGCAAACTAGGCGGCGGGAATCAAAATATGGAGGCATCAAAATATTGATTCTAGTGGGCGGAGCTTTGACCATATATGGGCATACGTGCAGACCATCACAGAAACGTCAATTCTTCAGCAACCGGCTATAATTTCAAGATAATTTTTTCACAAAATGAAGAACAATGTTGAAGCTACCCGCCAGGCACGAAACAATAGCCCTAACCTCTTTGGTTAGTTTAGGAAAGCGTCTTGAAAATAATCAAGATATTGATTCATCACGGCGGCTTATCCCGGCGAGAATCAATATTTTGATTCTGCAAACAGCTGGCTAATCATTATTTTGATTCTGAAATCAGCTGGCTTATCAATATATTGATTCTGCGATCTGACTTTCTGCAGACGTAGTTCACTCTTCAAATTGATTTATGGAATGTTTCTTGCGTGCAAATAATGCAAATTCAATAAATTCATGAAGATATTATCAGCACAGGATCGTGTAATTTTTTCTAGACCTTATTCCCACGGTAGACCAGGGATTTTCAGCACTCACCCTGGCTCCCTGCTCAAAGCTGCAAGCCTTCGAGGGAATGCGTGAAGGGAGCCGTGCTGACCTTTGAATAGGGGTTGTACACCCTGGGTTGTACTGAGTCGGAGCCGGAACCGAAGCCCGACCAAGCCCGACCATTTTACTCGGAGCCGGAGCCGGAGCTGGAGCCGATTTTTTCCTCCGGAGCCGAAGCCGTCTGACATTCTCACGACTCTACATCCCTGCTTTGTAGCATTGATTTTGAGTAAAGGGCTGCGGTCATAGCCTAGTTGTCACATTAGGCGCCAGAAACATACACAGTAGCATAGACCGAAGTCACAATAGCGTGCCGCTGAGGCGACTGCGGACAGATATTAGTGTCACTGGCTGTGACTGCGGCGAGTGTCCCGAGCCGTGGATCTCCCCGGTGCACGATACCTGTGAGTGCAACGATGATGGCGGCGCTGTCCATGGTAAAAACCGGGTAAGGTGTTTCACACGACTCGATTCGACGCTGTCAGGATGATTGGGGTAGCCAATGGCGCTAGTTGCCACGTTCGTCGCTCTAACTTATCGTCTTTCACGTGTTCATGAATGTGTTTCTACGCATCTGTATCCCGTCCCATTTCTGTGGAGTACAGTAAGAGATTTTTCGCCGAAGAATATACTCAAGCCCGTTGCACAAATTGCACAATTTGAATGATAATATGATACACGGATGTATTTACAGTCGCAAATAATACGATGATATTCATAACATATTTCACAACGATCCCTGCAATTGCCACACATTTGCCATCACAAAGCCCTGTCGTTGATGCTCACATCCCATGCAAAGCAATACTCACTTTTAGGACACGTCTCTTATTCAATATGGCTACGTATTTGCAAAACATGCAGTTAATAATATTTGAAACTGAGACCTAACCAATAAGACATACCGTGGACAGGTAAGAAAAAACAAATAAACGTCTGGAGAATGACCTCAACGTCTTGATGTTGCCTAATTACAAAGAGCCATTTTCGGTTTCGAATCAAATACATGAAATAAATATAAACAAAATTTGTACAGATACACTCAATATAGGGTTTATGATTAGCACGGCTACCTAAAACATCAATCCTGTCAGGTTGAGCCACTTATGTCCACACCCAAAGCAGGTCGCTTTGGAACACCACAAGATCCCATATTACCACCGAAAACGGTCACCAAGTGGTCTACTGATCAGCATCTTCAGAACATTCTCGACCGAAAAGCTATCAGTCCTGTCTGTGTTTTGGTTCGCTTCATTTGGGCTATGCGCACGTTTTTCTATTCCGGTTCTAGGGACGAGATAGCAGTCATCACGCGCTGCACCAGCTCGTTCTTTGACAGGTTGGTGACGCTGTCGTCATCCGGCAGGATAAACACGTGGCGCATTTCACCCTCGGCCCCGCCAGCCACATACACACTTCCTTGATGATGATGATGAATTGGGGTTTTTAGGCGCCCGGACTACAGTGGTCATCGGCGCCCATATACACACTTCCTTACGTCATATTGTTTCTCGCAACGAGATTAAAGTTCAAAAGGTCGTGATGTAGGTAGTCTCCGCCCAGCCCGAGTCAGGTACTCCACCGGTTGGTCGGGTGCGGCCAGGTCCGCGTAACGCCGCCCTACTTCGGTCGACGCTCTGGTTGACAGGGATGGCGTTGTCATACAGTTGCCTGTCGACTGAACAGCGATTCAAGACGCCATCCTTGACCCTCTGAAGCTAATCCCCGCAACAACCAGTGTTCGATCCTTGGTTGACCTGCAGCAAACAACAGAACACAATAATTAGGACATTTGTGGACAATAAATTAGGAAACTTTGTGTTATTATTCTACTTGTTCAGCAACTATTAATTTTAAAATATACTCAATAAAAAATTAAGTACTTAATGTCACTTAAATTTCCACTGAACTCCACCAGGTGCGCCAACAACTGTCATCTCATGCAGTTATATAAATTCTGCCAAAAAAGTAGATCTGAGGCCAGTTGTACCAACAGAAAAATAGGTGGCTGCTGGATTTTTTTTTGTCTAAAAGTTACTTCACATACAGAGCATGAACGGTACAGCCCTATCCGTTTACGTGCCCATCATGTTAACGCTCCATATGTGAAGCAGTCTTAAGGCAAAAAAATTCCAGCAGGCAGCTATTTGTGTTGATAAAACTGGCCTCTAAAATTAACTTTGGCATGGACAATCCTGAACATTAACTATCCAGCATTCCCTGGACTGACGTACATTAGACACATAATTTTCTGGAAGATCACGCATAATGTAAATATGGCTTACACCATTCAGCAACTTGCTTTTGTTACACTTAAAATAAGCATCATTAAATAAGTAGCAAAAATGGGCGAAGCAATTACAAGCCAAGCTTACATACCTACTATTTAGATAAGGCACACACGAACATGCACTACAACCTTTCAATCTTAACTCGGAACAAGTCAATAACCTAGTTGCCCTTAAATTCAAATGCTACAAATTAAAGTTGTAGCAACAATTGGGTGAGTGAGACACAAGCAGAGGCCAAAATATCCAAATTATGTAAAATACTGGACATGCACTGCCCCCATTTCATGAGTCCACCCAACAATTCTATCATGCGAGACAAAACATTAGGCTTCTTGTAACTAATTTATACCGTAACTTTTAAAGGACATCATATTTCACTGAAATACTACACCTAAGACATCATTTTCAAAAAAAATAGAGCTTAAAAAGACAATAGAAGAGTGAGAAGGCGTCCCGCGCCGCTGACGTCGCTACCGCGCCATGTTCCTAAAACCATCTCTTAAAACGAGTTTTCGGTAAGAAACGTTAAGATCACATGCCTGAAATTGAAAAACACACTTCAAAGTATCTAAAAATATGATCCATTGTTACTTACACTTCAGAAAAGGTCGCTTAAACAAAATAAAACCGGGAGCACTACGTTGCACCCGAACACCCACGACGCCGGCGCGAAATGGCGGGAACCGGAAATCGTGGCTAGATACTAAGAAAAAGAATATTTCTTATAAATGAATTATACAACTAAATAACGCATTTTTTATTTTCTTTTAGACAAAATTATGAAAAAATTACAAAGGCTCGTCGTTAATGATAAACAGAGCAAGTTTTAACAGCACGTTTTTGTTGAATTATGGCGGCGAAATCTTTATGCCATTCGTAAAGGTACGCGCGACAAACGGCTGATAGCCATGCAGCGAAAAATTGAAGCCGGGAAGATTTTTGTATTGACTTGTCAAAAAATCTCGCCGTCATGGGGGTTATTTCCGCCGTAACGGGTCGTCTGAAGGTGGGAATGTCCCAAATTGAATCAAAATATTGATTCTATGCCCATATATGGTCAAAGCTCCGCCCACTAGAATCAATATTTTGATGCCTCCATATTTTGATTCCCGCCGCCTAGTTTGCCCAACTGACCTATTTATATACACTGTGCTACCACCCAGCTACCACCCTCTGCTCTGTTCTTGCCCCCTCACCCTGAAGCTGAGGTAAAAGTTTTGTGATTTTACATGTCAGGTCAACATTCAACAAGATGGTGAACGTAGACCATTTTTCTTGACTAAATTTGCCCTAAATGGTGTCATAGAATTTTTTTTATCTAACCTAACCTTCAACCTGCAAACAACCTGAGCCTACTACAACCTTCACCATTGCAGTTTCTTGCCTTTATAAAACATGTACGGGGTCGGGGACCTGCAGTTGCTACTGTACACGAGCCCCAACTCTAGCCGTCTGTCCTGCCCAGTAACAACCGATAACATTGACATCGACTGCCGGTCCCTGTACAAGAATAGCTGAGGTCTTCTGTACTTGCCTTCTGACAGCAGATTGTTGTTCCCTGTGAGGGTGCTGAGACAATTTACTCAGGGTCGCTGTACAGTAGCAACTGTGGGTCCCCGTACCCACATTGACGTCTACGCCAGCCTTACCTATACCAATACGGCTATAGGCACCTTCCAAGGAAGGATGTTTTTTCCTTTCATGTTTTTATTTGACGAATTACTACCTTAAAATTGTGCTACTTTAAATGAAAAAAAAACTGAAGTATCGCCTTACCTACAGTTTTTAGAGAGTGCTAATTGCAAAAGGTAGCTGAAGCCAAAGTTTGAGCTGTCCATCCTCAATGCTGAATGTTCAATGTTGGTTCAATGATGTGCCCCGAGCTGAACAGCAGTTGTTATGCAGGCATCACTTCTGCTGTGTATATTTCAAGTTCCAAAGGTGGTGTGACAGGCTGTGGCCCTGTCCCAGGTGGTGTCAGCTTATGACACAAATACCTATTGTCAAAGGAAAAATACCACTTTGAACATGGGGTTTGAGCTGAAATAACAGTTACATACAAGCTGAGACTAGCACAAATCACTTGCTTTTTATTATCTAACGATCGCCCCAGGCAAAGATTTCCATTTCTCATTCTGAAATCATTCCCTTACACAGGAATGTATTCTGTTATGGAAGAATGCCAGCAGGAATGCAGCCGCTTGTGAGTTGTGGCAGAGGCCAATGGTCAGCCAATCAGCATGCAGTTATTAATTTGAACCAGGAAATGGTCAACCATTCGCACATGTAGTAGCACAACCAAAAGATTCTGTTCTAGGCATCCATTTTTTGTTGTTGCAGGGCTCAGAAATGAAGGCATAAGGAAGCTGCTGCTCATCTGAAAACATGCAACCAAGAATGACATTATCACCCATCTTCCTTGCACTTTTTCTACTACCATCACCCGAAAGCTGGTATGTCGGCCTTGTCGGCTCCAGTGCAGATGATGGAAGCGCGACCTTCAGGGACCCGACGTTCCAGTTCCGTACTGAGAGCGACGGCGTGGTCATCACGGCGACGGCCGAGCCGGGGCTGTTGGAGCAGCAGCCGTTTGTCGAGCTGGATACGGAGGATATGTCCGACAGCGGCTTCTGCATCCCGCTCTCCGTGGCACCGCCCGCCAGCAACGCCAGCGGCGGCGGCGAGCTGGCCGTCCTCTCAACGGCACCGGAGCGCCTACCGCTGAACAACTACTGCGCGCGAATCGCCTGCCCGTGCGGCTCCAATATGTGGTGCACTCTCCGGCCCAGGTACTGCGCAAAGTACCACAAGGTCGGGGACGACCTGCGGGCGTGGAAGAATGACACTCGAGTGTACGCAGAGCGCATCGGCGACGCGGCAGACGGCCCGGCCGTCTCTGTGGTCGTACGTCAGGGAAAGCTGCGGTGAGTGCGACACACTGTGTGGAATTGGATGGGACAGGGTGGTTTTGATGCCATTGGTCATGATGTGTCCGATATATGTAGGAATATAGAAATATAGGATATAGGAACCGGGACAGGGTGAGTCCGGAACAGTGAGGGGACCGGCCGTGCGCGGCTACCTATGTGCGCACGTTTAACTTTGGATTCCAAATTCTGTCATAGAACCGGAATTGCGCGATCGGAGGGTATAGGGCAGGGTCAGCGCAACAAGCTTCGCTTAGCAGGGTCTCTGTCCTTGTGAATCCTTCTTTCCAAAGATTTCGGACTAAATTTTTACATAGAAAAATAAACCATGGTAACGTTGACTTAATACAAGTGAATTTGAAATTTTGGTTCAAGTCGGTACGGATGGATCTTTCCGTACATTTCACATGGTTGCAAGTTGTAACCAGAGTGACAGAGATAACTTTCATTTGTATGCGGTCGTGTGTCATAAAGGGCTTATGAGTTATGCCACTCCAAATTTAGTTTTTGAGACACATATTACAAAGACCATCAAAACACAAAAGGAGCAAAACAATCGTTTGGACCCA
This sequence comes from Amphibalanus amphitrite, assembly GCF_019059575.1. NCBI lineage: Eukaryota > Metazoa > Arthropoda > Thecostraca > Balanomorpha > Balanidae > Amphibalanus > Amphibalanus amphitrite. Next base: position 72,345 of record NW_024882742.1, on the reverse strand, counting down.
CATTCAAGTGGGACCTGTTTAAGTGTGTAGTTGCGCAGACCGGATTTGCGATAGGCCGCTCACCGGATCGTAGGCGCCGGACGCCTGGTGGCGGTGGCGGTAGCGCCGGACCGGTGGCGGCTGTCCGCAGTGCTTCCGTCCCCACGACCGAACTAGGGGAGGGGAAGCGGCACACTTGTGCGGCACTGGTTAGTTGTGTGCAACGTGTATTAGCAGAACCTCGCCTGCGGCCTTGAACGGAATCGATTGTATGTCTCGCTGGTGTACAGTCGTACAGTGAAGCGACAAAAGTAAATGAAACAATGCATGCTTCCAACTTCCAAGAGTTCATTGACTGAGCTTTCGACTGGACATACCATCCCCGCTAACTGAGTCGTTATTATTATGTTTCGGCGGCAGATTCCCTCGACTACTCATCGAACACGATGGCTGTCCGCCCGACACGAAGATAGCCCGGCAAGGTGCGCCGGACAGGAAAATAACCCGGCGAGAAGTGCCTGCTGACGAGCCGTACTTTCTGCACGAGGACTGCACGCTCACTGATAACCGGAACATCACTGTGTGGGTAGGTGCCTTGGCTAGGGTGTTCCTCTTAATGGTACTCTGACCCGGGTCTGACTTATGCACGCCCACTCTTAGTAGGTGTCATTGTATGGTTACCGGTGCGGAAGTCCGTTAATAATTCTGGATAAAAAGAAGGGGACCATTCGATGCCTCCTCCCCTACGAATGCGAGGGTTAATGGTTAAGTGCCCACCATAGGACATGAACAATACAAATGAAGTGTTTGGTGTAGCACCAGTATTATACTGGTGTACCAGTATTATAGTATAACGCCTTTTGGGGCGACTAACGGAGCGAGCGAGAGGGTGGGCCTTGCACGTGCGAAATTTCGAGGGGGTACCTCCAACTGAATTGTGCACGGCACCTTACTAACTGGTCTCTAGCGATGTGCCAAATTTGAGCACGATCGGCCCAGCCGTTCTCGAGATCTGGAAGCGGCACCCTGCACGTGCGCACGTGCAAAATGGGTCCCAACTGACTTATGCACGGCACCCTACTAACTGGTCCCTAACCGTGTACCAAATCTGAGCGCCATCGGTCCAGCCGTTCTCGAGATCTGGAAACGACCCCTGCACGTGCGCACGTGCAGCAGCACCCCAACTCTGGCACATGGATATGCAGTGCCTAGTAGGTGCCTACCTACATGCCAATTTTCAGCGCAATCGGCCAAGTAGTTACCGAAGTATTGCAACAATTACAAAACTGACACCTCTTCGTTTTGCACGTGGCACGTGCATAAGGGGTCACCCACGTGCATCGGGAATAGTCCAATACTTGGTAGAAGGAATGAAGCTACCCTACAAAAATTACCGCGTGTAAATCGGTCAAGTGGTTGCTGAGATATAAGCCTCGCAAAAGCGTCCGCACGGCCGGCCGGCCGGCCGCTCATACTCAGAAATTTCCGTTAATCTAAGGAAAGACTACGCTCGCTTCGCTCGCTCCGTAATAATGCAAATGTACTTATACTTCATTATCCGTCAACGATATCGCCTTCCTCAGCAATGGCTCGTTGACCAGCGCTTTCACTTTAAAAGAGCATTCACTTTCTTTACTTCGCTGCTTTCGCTTCCCACGGTGACCCAGTGACTTTTTCATGGAAAATATGCTCTTTTTACCACAGGTGGAGCCAGGCACCAGGTTCTGCAACTTCTCGCCCAACTGCCGCAACGCCAAGGTGACGATTGACGCGCGGGCCTTGGGCCGCCTGCCGCCGCCGACGCCGCCTCTGTCAGTGCGCTCGGCGGGCCCGTCCACCCTTCTGACTGTGGGCCTGCCGCTGCTGGCCCTCGCCACGCTGCTCGCCGTCGCCGCCGGCCTCCTCTTTCTGCGGCGCAAACACCGGCGCGCACTCGGCGGCTTCATGGCCACATCACAGGAGAACGGCGGCTTCGGCCTCGAGCTGAGTGGACCGCGCGTGCTGCTGCTGCACCTGGCGCGCTCGGACGCCGAGCGGGCCGCCCTGCGCCAGCTGACGGCCGAGCTGCGGCTCCGCGGCGCCTCTGTCGTCGACAGTGACGCGCCCGAGTGGCGGCGGGCGGCGCGACGCGACGCCGCCGCGCTGGCGTCGGCCGTGGCGGCCGCCGACCGCGTGCTGCTGCTGAGCTCGTCGGCGCTGGCGGCGGCCGTGGCGGCCGGCGGCGGCGGCGAGCCCGAGCGGCTGGTGGCGGCGGCGGCGCGCCAAGTGTCGGCCGGCCGGCTGACGGTCGACTACGGCCGACTGTACCAGGCGCGGCTGGCCGCCGACGCGCCCACGTTGGACTCGCTGGTGCCCGGCGCCGCCTACACGCTGCCCGAGCACCAGCGGGAGCTGGTGACCGCCCTGCTGGCCGGCACCAACCGCACCAAACCCGCCTCCGACAGTGCCGCAACCGATACTATACTCACCTCCAACTAGGCGCGCCTGCGACTATCACACGTCCTCCGCTGAGGACTGAGGAACGAACGTACGTAGACCGGCATCCACACGTCTCTGGACCATGGTTACGGAGGGATCTGACAACTGTTAGCTCTCGGTGACCGGTAAGTAGCTACAACGCTGTACAAGTATAAGAGCTTCATCGCTGTAAGTTACGATATCCAACAGGTTAGGCTCGCGGCTACCCTGTAGAGCCGGCTTGGTGCGCCCTAATGAAACTGAAAAAAGAACAATAGCTTCAACAGATGAGATAAACGTGAAATTTGTTTTTTCCCCGATGTGAATGTCGTTATTGTGTGACACTGCTTTCGGAACTTGCTCACATGGAAGGAAGGGGCGCCGTACGTCGTTGCCTGTAGCAACGGACCTACGAGATTGGCGACGACGGACGAACTTACCCGACTCTTCGGTTAGGTGTCTGCTCAGACCGATTGACGTCTCTCTACGTCCCGGATAACTACGTGAGTCAGTGCCTTATCCAATGGGACACATGGGCATACCTGAGAACTGTGCGCTTTCATGGTATTTGTAACGGATATTGTGCGCCGCACATGTAGTCATTTTAGCGTGTATACTGTATGCGATGCCACACATACAAATATAGAGTAGCGAGCAGCCAATGCTCAGTGCGCGCGCGTTATTAGTTATTACTCGCAAGAGATCTGTCATTTACCCACCGTTAAGATCTGATACAGATCCATATCAATGTCACCGCGCTTTCGACTGTTACACCGCCAAGTGTTAGAGACACTGAATGTCAATGTAACAGGCAAACAAACTGGACGCTATGTATGAACATTGAACACGTTTTAGCCTTCTGCCTCCCATGTTTGCTCCCTTAGCGTAAGTCTGCTTTGGCCCTTTTTAGCGTAAGTCCCCGTAGTTATTGCGAGGTCGCGTCCCTGATGTGTCTTCTTACAGTCAAGTTTGCCTACTAGCACTGACGCGTTGGTGCATTTTGCATACTGACACGGGTCATGTGACGCAGGATGGCTATTTGTATACTGTTTGATAGTGTTTTTTTATTGCGGGTGCTAACGACAGGCGTTACGTACCCAATATGTGGCGCTGCTCTTGATTCGAAGGCTCCTGCCTACGTGATTAGCGATAGCAGTGTGCGCGCTTTTGCATGTAATGCCTTGTGTATGTGAACTTTGAGTGACCTGATTTGCCTTAGAGGCGGCACACTGACGGGTCTTGGCCGGCAGAATGGCGGGATGCTCGGCCGCCGCCGGGTCGTGACGCTACATACGGGGGATCCCCGCGAGGTACTGTGTCCCGCACCGTGTGACACCGAGATGGTGTGTTTTTACTGGAGCTTCCGCGGGGCTGTGCTGTGTGTGCCGCACACCGGATTATTGTTTATATTGTAAACTGGTCACATGCATTAGCTCGTAGTTGGCGCCGTAATGTTTATCAGCGCGCTTGGGCCGTGGTTAGCACGTTGCGATAGTGACGCTCAGCTTAGTTTTACAGTGGCATTGGACCGATAGTTACCGACAATGCTTTATTAGGGCATGACCGATAGTGGTAAGCTGCTTCATGTGCACTGTGCAGTGCGAGACTGGCTATTACTTTTGCACAGGACTTGTAGGGTGCCGCTTTACTCACGTGTTCCAGCGTATTTCACGTTTCACGAGCTTACGTCACATGTTGCTCTCGATCGTACGAGACTGTGATTCGCTTGATTCTCGGCCGATTTCAGCTCGCTACGTAAATTTCCCCTTAGCTATCATTACAGGGTCTGCGCCCATGGTACGTGAACTTTTTCAGTGCTTCGTCAAAATGTTGCGTATGCCTATTTCAAACCAACCTGCGGTTACCTATATCTCCAATTGTGTTTGCTGAAGACAAGTAAAGGCGGCGGGCGCTTGGTCCGTTAGTATTACACTCCAATAATAGGATCCAGGTCTGATTAATTGAATCTTGCCAGGGCGTGACAACTGCCATGCAACGTGCGATGGGTGGAAATGAAGTGATCTGGTCTGGTGATATGAACGAGGCTGTTCTGCCCATTAGTGGGCGAACCGAGCCGATGCTGTATTGGCTGTGGCCCGGTGACTTCGGAATGCAGTGGTGCTGTGGCGCACAGGGTCTGTGGGCCGTGGTCTGTCGGCGCTGTGAGGTCACTCACACAGGGTCTCCCATCGCTGTGAGCCGGGGGTGGTTAGGACGCCGGGCTAGGCTGTGGAAAGGAGACAGTCGGTGCCTCATTGTTAAAGAGTCACGTTAGCGACGTGTCATGTGCAGATGTTTTGGTAAGCAATACATGTTTTTTCGCTTTGATGTTGTGTCTCGCACTTTGCAAAAGAAAATCGTCAATGGGAAGGGACTAGGGACAGCAGGCAAGTTTTCATCTGCCTGCACCGTTCGACCGCGGCAGTCGAGTCACGCTGGATCAACTGGTCGCACGATTCAGAATGTCATTTATGCATGATGTAGCTACGAGTCGCGATTCGAGAGTCGATCCGCGTGTCGTCACTGTCTTGGGAGTCGCCGTCAGTGGATCAGAAGAAATGCGGTGGCTTTCCCCTCTCTCTGTCAGAGATTGTGAAATCCCTGAGTGACCTTCGCGCATAGCATCGTTGGATTAGTATCACAGCTCAATGTGTATGCAAAAGACAGTGTCTAAAACCAAACTACATCACATCCAGAGAAATGGGTTCGAAAAAGACATGTATTGAAGACCAAGGCACAATGGGTCGCAGTGAGTGATGCCGGATAAACACCTATAAAATCGGTTCGGTCTACAGAGAGCCATACAAAGCGTGTCAGGAAGCATGAACGGTACACTAACCACTAATACACCATCACCAATGCACAACCCAGAACATCAGCGTACGGCACGAGGTGGTGACTGGGCGGACGGCTGGACAACTGTCCGCAGCGTCGTGAGCAACATTGATTTGTGGGGTCCTGTCGCCTTCTAGGACCGAGACCAGACCTAATCAGGTGGTCACTACTGTCAATAGTTGAAAAAACACAACATCCACCAGGTCACATCCTAGGGTGCCAACGGGCGCCTATAGTTGAGTATATGAGCCTATCACCAAGAGGAGCCGTTCCGTACGATATGAACCGGTGAGAACAACACGAGCATAGCACAGGCCGCCGTCTCCCCGAGATTAAAGCACTGCGGGACGAGACGGCGAACAAGAACAAGACGCCACGTCTGAGGAACGGCGTGCGCGACCGCGATTAACCCGAAAAACGGTTAGCAGTCTAAAAACAGCAGTCTACATATTTAGGAGAGGAATAACCATGGTTCAGCTACCAGAAAAAGGACGTCTAAGGACCAGTAACGAGAGACGACCACAATACATATAGTCCGAGGAGGGACAGTATCCCGGCAACAGAGGGACGAGAGAGAGAGAGAGAGAGAGAGAGACCCACTCCCAGTCCCGGAGACAGAACACGGTTCATCCTCGGAGAGAGTGGCACCAATCCGGAGGGTGACACCAATCGAGAGGGCGACACCAATCCAGCCACAGAGAGAGGTCATACAGACACTGGCAGGCGGCGGTAATCGCACATAAACAGACAAAGCGGAAGTCACAAACACCGGGCAGCACAGAGAGGAAGAACTGACACACAGAGTAATTATGTGATAGCTATAACGGCATACAAACATCGCGAACTGACCATAATCGCAGGCACAACGCGGACAGACGTCCATCAGTCGATAAGCACAAGTAAATACGCATCACAAATGATGTCCCTTTTCGCTCAGAACTGTAATCCGTTCGTAATATGCATTTACTCTGCTCATGTATCCCCGGTAATTATATCACCCGATAGATGAGCTATGGACTGGGCAGTGGAGAGTGTGGCAGCAGTCATCTGCCCAGTCTCTGGCTTAGCTATCACTTTTCACGGCAGTTAAACGGGGCGGGTCGGCTCAGCCGGCGTGGTGAGACTGGAGTTAGGTAGTTAGCAAACAGAACACACAGAACATTGGATAAGCACCGGAACGATAGGCCAAAGTCGACGACGCTCAGAGCCGGGCGCGAAACAGCGTTCACCATGCAACCCCAACACTGCATCGTGAGTGAACACGAGAGGAACAAACAGCACAGACTCCACTGAGGGATAGTTACTTATGTGGCACAGGTGTCCAACATATTTTGATTTAACTGACAGTTTACATATCAACTGAAGATCATATATCATGGCTCAAGACACACCGGCGTACCTCAATAAAAGCAAACACCCCTTTTGATTTAATGTCATTATTATGTCATGATGAAATGTCATTTTAATGAAACTGATAAATCAGGTACCACGTGAGAAGTCATGAGATTCATCGCGACAACCTCATAATCATTCCATGGTCACCGCTGATCATTTGAACTGTATGTGTAATATGTCTATCGAAATCACGATCAGTATATAAGAAAAAAAAAAGTTCTTAATCTTAACATGATTTTGCACAGTAATGTCTATGGATTTAATAGTGAGACCAATATAACGGCGTATTTGGCTTGGAAATGAATCATGAATGGATATCACCAAATGCTCAGGTACCACACTAGCCATTAAAGTCGGGTACCGAAGCGTCTAGCCCTGTCATACAGACCACGGCATGCACCGACAACACTCAAAACTGAACTAAAAATACGTTAGTAAATTATGTCTTATATAAAAATATGCTAGCTAATGCTGGAACATAAAAAGACCCCAACGCACCTTTGGTTAGCCGAATATCATAAAACAACGCACCGTGAGCAAACGTCAAGATGCCCCAAAGGGCACCACAGCTGGGCGGCCGTCCTGCGGCAGTCAATCACCAAGAATTACAAGTGGAAGCAGGGCTATAACTGACCTAGAGGGACAAGTTGCGATAGGTCTACTCCCCACACCGGGCACTTTAAAGGCAACCCTCGGATATCATGTCATGGTTCTACAAGCAGAAAATGGCATGCACTGTCATGCGCTGTCAGCCTGTTGTCATTACTGTGGCATGGTGGGTTAACTGGAAGGTATTCACCATACATTGCACTGCCAGTTTGGTTTTCTGGCCGTTGGAGTGGCGCCCAGCCGCGCAGTGTAGCCCGATACGGCACATGTCTTTTACGCCGCAAACTAACGACAGCTAACTTTGAGTCGCCGCTTATCTTCGCCATCAAGTGATTAACCTCTCCCAACTCAGCTGCAGGGGTACCAATGGCATTCCAACACAACCTGCCTAAATCCACCTAAAAGTCACTGAACCTCAAAACACAACTACCAACGTGTGCAGCCAAGAATTGGGTCGGCTAGGCCGTCCAAGTTGAATCTCCTGTGACGGAGACGACCCTGGGGCCACACTCACAATCAGTGAGCAGAATATCGAAGCGGACGTGTTCGGCAACCACTGGTAGCCAGCTCGGTTTCCCCGCACGCCAGCGGCACTGAAGCTGAGACCTGCTAATTGCACAACCTTTGGACCGGACGGCCGACTCGCCGTGAGATTCTCCGGTATCCCCACCATGGGTGAGTTTACGCAGTAACCATCGTCAGCTGAAAAAGTAGCTGCTCTAACTAACGCACTATTATGACACGCACTGCGCTACCAAGCAAGGGAAACTACCGCTACATGGCCACAAGTAGTAAAGCAATCTTGGCTATTACCACAGGAACGATAGGTTTCTCTAAGAATGCTTATGAGGTCTAGCAGAGCTTAAATAGGATTCCAACACCATATGAGAAGTTATCGTCCACTATGTCGCAGTGGCTGGCCGAGTATGCTTGGCAGCGAACACATCGTCATCACATGGGGGACAAAATGAGATACCGGTATACTCTACCGGTAGCGTACAGGCCAGTTACGATGACTGGCCTCTGTGAGACCCAAGATTTGCTCAACTCACACAGTCAGCTCGGCGACGGTGATGTCTGCAGGCAGCACCGCGTCGGCGGCGGCGCCTTTGGTGCAGCTGGTGCCGGCCAGCAGGGCGGTCACCAGCTCCCGCTGGTGCTCGGGCAGCGTGTAGGCGGCGCCGGGCACCAGCGAGTCCAACGTGGGCGCGTCGGCGGCCAGCCGCGCCTGGTACAGCCGGCCATAGTCGACCGTCAGCCGGCCGGCCGACAGCTGGCGCGCCGCCGCCGCCACCAGCCGCTCGGGCTCGCCGCCGCCGCCGGCCGCCACGGCCGCCGCCAGCGCCGGCGAGCTCAGCAGCAGCACGCGGTCGGCGGCCGCCACGGCCGACGCCAGCGCGGCGGCGTCGCGTCGTGCCGCCCGCCGCCACTCGGGCGCGTCACTGTCGACGACAGAGGCGCCGCGGAGTCGCAGCTCGGCCGTCAGCTGGCGCAGGGCGGCCCGCTCGGCGTCCGAGCGCGCCAGGTGCAGCAGCAGCACGCGCGGCGCGGCCGGCAGGCCGCCGCCGGCGGTCAGGCAGTAGCAGCCGGCGGTCGCCGCGCGGTCCACGTAGCGCCGGTGCCGCCGCCGGCTCCAGAGCAGCGTGGCGACCGCCACGGCGGCGGTGACGAGTGCCAGGAGCGCCAGGCCGGCGGTCAGCCAGCCGGGAAGCGCGGCGGCGCGCAGCAGCGGCGGCGGCTGGCTGGGCGGCAGCCGCTGCAGGGGACCGATGTGGACACGCAGGTCACGGCAGCCGCCCGTGCCGCCGGCGCAGAACCACGTGTCGGGCAGCACCTGCGAACGGAGGCGGGAGGCGGCGAGACGGCGGTTAGATGGGCTCGGTTGCGACCCGAACTAAACACTTATTGACAGTTTGGGGTGACAAAAAGACGGTTCATGTTAATAAAATACATCTACCGAGCAAAAATTTTAACTGATTTTGTTGTAGGCCAGTGAATATTGTTTCGCTTTTCCACATTTGTAATACAAATCTTCTCGTGATGGTCTTAGTTTGGACCTCGTGTCGTTGACTCCGTTTAAATAACCCGCCGGTCGATCTTGAACATAATATAGTTAGCAAAGCCAAGTGTCAAAGTGCCAAAGGCCAAATGAAAGAACAAAGAGCTAGTACTGAATCACCTCCGAAAACAGAATTGACAAAAAAAGTGTAAAAGGCCAAGAAACAAGTGATAGGCCAGAGAACAGAACCGGAATCAGAATTAGAATCAGAACGATGGGCAGCGCGGCACTGGCCGCGTACATGGCGGCGGCTGCCTCTCATACGCAACACCCACATAGATGCACGTCACATCATGGCACCAATCAGAAGCGGACAAGGACAGACGTCACATGCGAGGAGTAAGGATCGTATGAGGGTAGATTGTATTGATAGGGTAGGGAACTGAGAAACAATTAGAGAGAGAGAGAGAGAGAGAGGTGGAGGATGGGTTAGGAGCGAACTTTGTAACAGCATTGTCTTTGATTTATCTGCAAGGCGATCACGACCTGACAGTTGACTGATCAGGTAACTATGTACAGCCAAACTTAGCGACTCGATTGAGGAAGTACCGGTCCACCAGGGTAGGCTGAACCCAGCCCATGGTACAACCCACCTGCATCAGCAGCGAGGTGTTGTACTGGAGGGAGCAGTTGGTGTCCAGCCGTAGCCAGCGGTCGGCCGCCGCTGTCGTTTGAAACACCGGCACGGCACGACACCCCAGCACGGACACGATGAATGACTCGAACCTGGAGACAGACACGGAGCCTGGCTAGTATCGCAGCGAAGACACGACAGGAAGAGAACACTCAATTTAACGTAGCATGTTAACCTTCCAGGCGGTGGGGGGGGGGGGGGGCAATTTTTTGCCCCCCTTTAGTTTTTTCGATATATCTCGAGAACCGCTGCGCCGATCGTCACCAAACTTTCAGTACCCTCCCGGGAGCAGCTAGCGCACATGGTGACCAAAAATTTTTCAAATGGCTATGATAGGTTGGCCGCTAATGACGTCAGAGTGACGTCATTTTTGCCATTTTCGACCCAAAAAAAGGTTTCGCGGGAAGAGCTGTCAGGCCTACAGCTTTAGGATACATAAAAATGTTTCAGACATAAAAGGTGTGGAATCAAAAGGGCTACAAAACTACTATTTCGGTTTTTCGATTTTTTTGGATTTTGACCCCCAAAAATCAAAAAAATAGATTTTTCGAATATAATAGCCGAAAAATCCAAGAAGTTTTTTGAATTTCGAAAAAACCGGAATATATGTGATAGTCCCTACCGCCTTCTATCTACATACCAAATTTGAGATCGATACCTCTTTTTTTGGCCAAGTTATAGCGAAAAAACTGTTCAAAATTGATGACGTCAAATTTTCAAACTCAATTTTTAGCAATTCTAGACCTCGTAGCGCAAAACAAAGACCACCATTAGACTCCCCGTGACGAGCTGCATCGAATAGATACCCATTTTATGCAAAAATATCAACTTTGAAATTTGACCTTTTTTGACCTGACCTTGACCTGACCTCCACCAGAAAGTGACCTTAACCGTACCTGATGGTCTTATAACCAACACCATTGAGTTGGAAATGAAAAACTGGCCATAAAACATGCATCGCATAACCTTAGTAAAGTTGGGCTCATGTGGTGACCCTTGGTGACCTTTGGTGACCTGACCTGTGACCTGACCTGGTATGAACGGTGACCTCTAATAGCAACATATGTACTAGATAACTGACGCCTCATCGCTGATTTTCGACAAAATGCGTTTTACTCGGTGTTATAGCGCTTTCCCTAGAAGCCCCGTGAACGGTGAAACATTTTGTCTTTGACCTGACCTGTGACGTCATCAGTGACCCCGAGGTCAATGAAATTTGGTTTCCCTCAACAAATTTGACAGGGCTATCGAACGCCGTTTGAATTTTCCGGATCCGTCCAGTAGTTTTGGAGATACGGGGGGGGGGGCAAAAAAATGCCCCCCCCCCCACCGCGCGGAAGGTGGCTGGTAGGCCCACCGCCTGCCGGGTTAAAGAGCCGTTAATGAGCTGGGCGAGAAAACGGAACCACAAAATTAATGAAGTCCCCCCAATTGAGCTCGAAATGAAAATGACGTTCTGAATTCTGATCGCAGATCTCGCAGTGAAAATCCAAGAAAATATACCAACAATACAGTGAACGATTGGCAGCGTGCCTAAACGTTGAAAAACAAACACTGGTTCAGTCTCCCCGAGTACAGGTACAGGTCTCGCGAGATTAAGCGGTAGGTTTTACACTTTTACATTTCCGGTTATATCTCAGAAACTAATCGATCTACGATGAAGCCATTCTACACGATCATGGCCGGCTTGTTACCCAACAAGTCGATCGCATCTTCAACACTAAAAAGCTTAAGACGACGAAGATATAGCCTGAAGTACACTAAATTTTCTAGGTGCAAAACCTACCGTTAAAACCCGCGAGACCTGTACATTGGGATCAGCTACAGCCGATACACCGTCCAGTGTTACTAGCAGCAGCTCAAGTCCCCTTCGACTAACTACCCTGCCCCAACTACCTGGGGTTATTCCCGTCTCCGCTGTCCTGTAACCGGTCTAAAGCAGTCAATCTACCCCTGCCGTCCGCGGGACCCACCTGAACCCGGTCTGTTGCACGCTGACGGACACGCTCGGCCCGGCGGCCGTGTCGTCGTGGCGCCAGACGCTCACGTTGGAGGTCCGCCGCCAGGCGCGCATGTCGATCCCGGCGCGGTGCTCGTAGCGCCGACAGCGGCTCGGCCGGCGGCGGCACGGCCGGCCCGACCGGCAGCTGCAGCCCAGCTGGACGCAGTAGGAGCTGAGCGGCAGGTGGCGCCCGCGCGCCCGCAGCACGCCCGGACCGTCCGCCGCGAGCGGCACGCAGTGCTTGATGGAGCGGTCCAGAGAGGTCAGCCGGAACACCGAGTAGCGCTCCAGGGAGTCGGCGGTGTCGGGCGGTAGCCGCGCCGTCACAGTCACCCCACCGTCCGGCCCGGAGAGGAGCTCGAACTCCGGCTCCGGCTCCGGGTCAGTGCGGCTCCGGATCACGTTCTGCGCTGGCTGCTCAATGCTGCCCGGTTTTCCCAGCTGAGAGAGGCCGGCCGGGCCGAGATCCCCGGCTGGCAGATCCGGATCCGCGAGCAGCAGCACTGGGTCCGGGACGAATGTGCCATTCTGCTGCGGTTGGATGGCCACACCAAAGGCACTTGGCAACATCAACATGTGAAGGAGGAAAGCCATTGGAATCAAGGAGTGCAGCATGGGAGATAAGGATAAGGGCGTTTTTATTGCTAGGATGTCATTATTTCATGAAGGACATGTTGCCCATATATTATTTGGGAGTTATGTAATATACATAGTTAAAAAAATCATGTCTTTTTGTTGTCTTAAATGGTCATTCCTGATGGAGAGTGAGTTGTACTTGCTTGCTCATTGAGTGTTGCATACCAGCTGCATTTCTGAAAAAGAAACAATGCAAGAATAATTAGCTGGGCACTTTGAGCCAAAACAGAAAGTAGGCAATACCAATAAAAACTACACCATTGTCATGCACAGAGTCAATATTTTGACCCTTCACCCTAAAATTTTTCCACTCTGGTGGTGGGTACACTTTCATTTGGTTCCAACCCTGAATCTTGTCAATGTTAAGCTACAGCCTCTAATTTTATTCATGGTGTGAGATTAAACACTACTATTGAAATTTGAAGGACTGCAATTAATATTACTACTGCACATCCCACAAGCTTCTACATTTTGCAGATGTCAATGCCTGAACATCTATATAAAATAAGCTTAAGAAATTGCATGAGAAAATAAACATACCTAAACAAGCTAAATCAGTACATTACTGGTCAAGTTTGTAGATTGCTGGCATGCAGCGTGAGCATTACAGTCAATGTAGGCTCTAAAAAATGGGTATTCATTAGAACTAGAATTATCATTTTAGAATTACCATATTCGAACTTGAAGCATTAGGACTATTGCTGATATTATTTGTCAGGTAGTTTTGGCCATGAGCCGGTGTTTGCTTATTTGCATCCTATTTAAATTATGAGTTGGAATACCTCATCGTCGTTGTTATAACAGATTGTGACACTCACAGCACGGTACATGCACAAAGAGACAAGCCAAGGTGCGGTTGGAGAGGCCGACGTAACCTGGCGTTTTCATTGTAGTTAATTGCTCGCTCTGACCTTGTCCTATAAATCATCAATTGCCAACAATCTACTTGCGTAAATCTCACTCAACAAAACTTATTCCACACTCATTCCCCAACTTGTAAAATTCAACAACATCAAGATATCATATTCTGATACATAAGCCTTGCACTAACTTCAGTTCTTCACGCCTTTACCAGATTGAAATCAAAATTGGCCAGATCTCTATAGCATTGATAGCATTGATAGATTGAGATAGGCCAGCTAGCTAGCATTGATAGGCCAGATTGGCTGGCCCACAGTGTATATAAATCGCCTGGCCGTTCGAGGAACTTGAGGGCATGTAGGTAAAGATCACCACACAAAGTGGGGCACTTTTTAAAAATATTATTTCAAATTCTCGCACCTTGTAAATTATAGTCCTCTGCACCTTTGGTGCACCTCAGATTGATGCCAATGACCCATCAATGACCTATTTATTAGAATTTACCCCGCGTTCGATGTCCTTCGGACGACGAAGATTCTACGCCGTCCGGCCAATCCCGCTCAAGGTCAGCGGGGGATCGGCTGCGGTTATGGAACGTGATTGGCTGGACGGCGTAGAATCTTGCCGTCCGAGAGACATCGAACGCGAGGTTAGTAAGCAGTCAATCGTCTTAGTTGCGCCAAAATCACTGAATCTCAAGTCTTTTTTTAAGTATTAAAAGCTAAGGTTTTATCTACCACTCATAGATGACGCCACTTGGCCCCGACGATTCCCCTGCACTGCAAGGGCCATTAGCGTCGCCACGGGGGGGCAAGCGGGGCAGCTTGCCCCCCCAACCTCGGACCGGGCACCCCCTGAGATCGATACAGATCCGATGAGATTTTGGAGTCGGGGAAAAATGGGGGTACCTTTCTGAGAATGCCTGTGAGGTCAGACTGTTGGAGCGTGCAGTTCAAACCAAAGTCAGAGTCGCAGTCGCCAAAATCTTCAAGACTCCGACTCCAGAGTCCAGACTCGGAAATGTCAATGCCATGATTCATGCCATGTTCCTAGTTGGTTCTTTATTACATTTTGTAGCTGATTTTCATAAGTTTTGGAGTGCTGACACATAATTTTCGTTCAAAGCGTGACACGAAATCTTCGGGGCCTTTCTCAACTCTCGTCAAATGTCTGCGACAGGCACATGGGCGCCGCCACCGGGGGGGACGGGGGGACGCGTCCCCCCCACTCTCAGAATGGAAGGGGGACGTCCCCCCCAAACTCATTACGGAGCAAGCGTAGTCTTTCGGGAAATTTCTGAATTCTGAGTAGGTATGAGCGGCCGGCTGTGGTCTTGCTTTTGCGAGACTTATAGGGGAGAGTGGGGAAAGATGCCCAGGGTTTTGCTATGTCATATATTATTCGAAAATGACGATCGGAAGGCAAAAACTTGGAGTTTCAACGGAAGCCGACATCATTTTTCTCCAAAAATATCACACTTTCGTGCCTGAAATATGATAACGTTTTTTGCTATTAAGCATTTTCCTGAAGAAGTGAAAGGGGGCATCTTACCCCACAGGGTGGGAAAGACGCCCCCTGGGGTTGGGGAAGATGCCCCCTGCACTATAAGTGACATAAATGGGCACGTGAATCGCCTGAACGAATCAGTAGTCCCTTCGAGCCTGCAGTAGACACCAAACGTCATCGTAAGGGCCCTCAAAAGTAGTCGTAAGGGGCTTCAGAGGTCATTGTTAGGGCCATCATAGTCCAGCGCGGCCAAACAAGCCTCCGTGGTGGCGTTCGGAGACCACTGTGGGGCCCTTATAGGTCTTCATGATTCTTGAGGGCCCTCGAGCCCATCGTGGGGACCTCAGATGCTAACGCGGCCCGTGGAGCCAACGTGGGAGCCCTCAAAGGATGTCGTGAGGGGCCCTGGAGCCAATAATGGGGCCCACGGAGGCCGTCGTGAGGGCTCTCAGAGTCAGATGCCGCCCAAAAAGTCGCTGTCTGGGCCGAGAGACCGGCATGGGTAGCACCCGACCGTACTGGACTCTCAATAGTCCCAGATCGGCTTTTGTTTCTCATCACAAGTATGTAAGTAATAATTTGACGGGCTGCTTGAAGGACAGCCTACGGATTAAGGGGGGCGTCTTTCCCCATCAGGACAGGGGGCATCTTACCCCAAGGTACCGAAGTCACATTAAATCAGTACAATTTGTTAGCCATAAAACTACACCCTGAAACAAACTGTTTTTTTTTTTAATCATGTATTCGTTTATTATCATCAAGCGAGATCAAGAACAAGCATCCAAGTGCACTGGCGTTTAAATACGCGGGCGGGCATACTACATACATTGCCGCCCCAGCCCTATCGTACCCGATTCCTAATAGGTATGAGTGTCCTCTCTTCCCGTGTACGACATTACACAGCTGGCCGCCCGAATGCTGCGCCAACTACCAGAGTACGCCCCAGTCGTCCACACTCGGCAGAAATCATACAAACCACGCACCCGTGCGAGATATAACAGTTATACACAGCTCTTTTTTATGCATACATATTACTAACACTGTGCCATCGGACCGCCACGCCGTCCCGGCCGAGCGGGGCCAGGCCCGGCTGCGGCACGGGCAGCAGCGCCAGCGGGCACGCCACTACGGGTGGGCCGGACGAAAGGGCCGCCGGGCGACGGGCGCGGCACCGTGCCGGCCGCCGGACCCCCGACGACAAACCCCAGCAACGGAGGTATCTCGCACGCATGGGTTAATTGGATGTGGGGAGGGCTGAGGGATGGGATAAGGAGTTGGTTGGGTATCAGACAAGATTTTCGATACACTGCCCCATTTTTCTAAAAATTGTAAATTCTTGTTATTTCTAATAGAACTTATCTGCTCCTTTTCAGCTTCTATTTTCAGTAACGCAATGAACTGATTGATATTCGGTGTGTTGTTCTTATGTTTTGCTTGAAAGACTGCTTGTTTGGCTATTGTAATTATTATTATACTGAGTTTACTCTCTTCCCCGATCCTCGGAAAGAACCAGGACTGTGCCGTAAGGCGCATTATTATGTTATAATTGTCTTTTATATATCCTATTATTTCTTTTATGAAGTCTTTTACTTTTTCACACTCCCACAGTATATGATATAATGTTTCATTCTCCTCCTTGCAAAAAGTACATAACGGACTTTCGGATTTACCAATCTTGAATAGGAATGTATTTGTTGATATAATTCTGTTTATAATGCGGTAATGCAAAGTTTGCAGGTATGTATTCTTTGTGGATTTCTGCACATCGTATAACGTACCTTCGTGCATACACCCTACATCTACTATACTATTTGTGAAATGAAACTCTGTAGGTATGTGTTTCTGTCTGTTTGCACCGTGCAGAGGTGTGCTTTGACGCCGTGCACAGGTCAAACGGTGCGGTCGATGAGGCTGAAATTTTCGCACAGTGTTGATGACGTCACGGGCACGTGCAGTGGCGTGTTTCGGGTCTCGGGGGGTGGATGGTTCGCACGTGGCACGCGCTGGAAAAAGGCGCATTTCCTCGGAA
Organism: Amphibalanus amphitrite; assembly: GCF_019059575.1. Taxonomy (NCBI): domain Eukaryota; kingdom Metazoa; phylum Arthropoda; class Thecostraca; order Balanomorpha; family Balanidae; genus Amphibalanus; species Amphibalanus amphitrite. The sequence goes on along the minus strand of NW_024882742.1, from coordinate 55,343 downwards.
TTTTGCTCGGCTCTCAAGCTTGCTTCAAGGCATCGGCAGCCGGGTTCATTCGCATTTGACAATAAAATGCATGACGATCGGCGGCGGGTGCCTCTCATTTGCAGATTGGCCAAGTTATTTATTTTGCTAAACAGAGGCGAATGAAGGTGTTGATTTTCGGAAAAGAAAGACAGTTTTCAATGCGCTTACACAAATGCACCGCGTTTGCCGTAGTGAGCCACATTTGTCCACATGCGCTATTTTTGCCGCAAATCGCACAACTTTGTCAAATATGGTCCGATAAAGGTGCAATGCGGTGGAAGGATGCATGGCAAAATAACAGGTACAAATGCGCCACGTTTGTCGCAACGCGCCACATTCGTCACAAGGCGCTATTTCCACCAAATATGATTAAGAATAATGGAATTCCACGAGCAGGAGCACGGTAAGGAACTCTTTTTTTAGTTCATCAGTTTAAATGATAATCTGTGACCTCACATGACCCAGTGGTAGTGGTGGTAGTGAAGTGGTAGTAGTATTGGTAGGAGTAGCGTTAGGGGTAGTGGTAGTATTAAGGGTAGTGGTAGGGGTAGTGTTAGGGGTAGTAGTAGGGGTAGTCGTAGGGGTAGTGGTAGGGGTAGTAGTAGGGGTAGTAGTAGGGTAGTGGTAGGGGTAGTGGTAGTGGTAGGGGTAGTAGTAGTGGTAGGGGTAGAAGTAGGGGTAGTGGTAGTAGTAGGGGTAGTGGTAGGGGTAGTGCCGGTAGTGGTAGGGGTAGTGGTAGAGGTAGTGGTAGGGGTAGTGGTAGGAGTAGTGGTAGGGGTATTGGTAGGGGTAGGGGTAGTGGTAGGGGTAGTGGTAGGGGTAGTGGTAGGGGTAGTGGTAGGAGTAGTGGTATGGGTAGAATTAGTAGAAGTGTGGTACAGGCCGATCCAATGTGACGTGGTGACCTATACGACCTGGCCTGACCGAAGGTGACCTGGCCTGACCCAGTGTGATCAGGGTGACCGACTTGACCTGACTTGACCCCGTATGACCCAAATTTTATCCAACTAAGCCATCAGAAAGTTCCTTTATATATCTGCTTCCAGACGGCTCATCGGTATGAATCAAACACCATTTGAAAGCAAACTGGCTGCTGCGTATTTTATGGCTACGCCGCGAAGCAAGTGGCGCAGCCGCTTGTCTACTGTTCGTTTTTTTTTAAGTTTGCCCCTCACTGTAAACGTCTTTTTGAACATAGCACGAGAATTGCTAGCTGAATTACTGAGAAAACTGGTTGGCGCACACTGATTTAACCAGATTTCACAGACGATCAATTTCATCAAATTTATTTACTATTTCACAGACTCGTAAATCGTATCTGCCAATACCTACAGCCCCACAGGGATAGACGACTTCTCAGGAATTATGTCTGAACTAATAAATAAATTGCACGGCGCTTAACATAACGTTAAATCGTCGATGTTCAAAACTTATTTTTGAAAATATTATTCATATCTACAATACAATGTGCGCTAACCAGTTTTCTCAGTAATTCAGCTAGCAATTCTCGTGCTGTGTTCAAAGAGACGTTTACAGTGAGGGGCAAACTTAAGAAAAACGGACTATATACTATTTGTGAAATGAAACTCTGTGTGTGTGTTTGCACCGTGCAGAGGGGTGCTTTGACGCCGTGCGCAGGTCAAACGGTACGGTCGAGGGGGCTGAAATTTTCGCAGTGTGTTGATGACGTCACGCGCACGTGCAGTGTCGAGGTCCGAATGTCGGGGGGTAGATGGTTCGCACGTGACACGCGCTGGAAAAGTGGGTATTTCCTCACAAATTTGCTCGGTCTTCAAGGCATCGGCAGCCGGGTTTGATGAACTTTACAACTAAAATGCATGACGATCGGCGGCGGGTGCCTCTCATTTGCAGATTGGCAGTTTATTTATTTTGATAAACAGAGGCGAATGAAGGTGTTGATTTTCTGTAAATAAAGACAGTTTTCAATGCGCTTACACAAATGCACCGCGTTTGCCGTACTCCGTAGTGCGCCACATTTGTCACGAGGTGCCATTTTTGCCGCAAATCGCACAACTTTGTCAAATATGGTCCGATGAAGGTGCGATTCGGTGGAAGGATGCATGACAAAACGACAAGTACAAATGCACCGCTTTTGTCGCAATGCGTCACATTTGTCACAAGGCGCCATTTCAACTAAATACAATTAAGAATAATAAAAAATGACACGAATAGGAGAAGGGTTAGGAACTCTTTTTTTTAGTTAATCAGTTTATCTGATAGTCCGTGACCTCACATGACCCAGTAGTAGTGGTAGGTGTAGTGGTAGTGGTAGTGGTAGTGGTAGTGGTAGTGGTAGTGGTAGTAGTATTGGTAGGGGTAGTGGTAGGGGTAGGGGTAGTGGTAGGGGTATTAGTAGTGGTAGGGGTAGTAGTAGGGGTAGTGGTAGTGGTAGTGGTAGGGGTAGGGATAGGGGTAGGGGTAGGGATAGAGGTAGGGGTAGTGGTAGGGGTAGTGGTAGGGGTAGTGTTAGGGGTAGTGTTAGGGGTAGTGGTAGGAGTAGTGGTAGGGGTAGTGGTAGGGGTAGTGGTAGGGGTAGTGGTAGGGGTAGTGGGAGGAGTAGTGGTATGGGTAGAAGTAGTAGAAGTATGGCCCAGGCCGATCCAATGTGACGTGGTGACCTATACGACCTGGCCTGACCGAAGTTGACCTGGCCTGACCCAGTGTGACCAAGGATGACCAACTTGACCTGACTTGACCCCGTATCACCCAAATTTCATCCAACTCAGAATACTTTCATCCCTCAGAATAATTATTATGTTCAAAAGTTTCCTCCGCACGTTCCCGTCCATATTTCTGCTTCCAGACGACAGATCAATTTAAATCTATATTACTATTTGAGGAGGGCGTAGTTTCTGTCTATTACAAAGGTCGCGACATGGTGCTACGTAGCGCGGGTTACAGATCACACCGTTGCACCTACCGCGCTGAAATTTGCGCAACTCATAGAACAAGGATGGACAACGTGCCTTTGAGCGGTCTCGGCTATATCGGATCGATAGCGAGCGCGTGGCGCGTGCCCAAAAAGTGCAAATTCACGTCATAGACTTTACATGTATAAATCGGCTGGCAAAAACGGGCGAAAATGGCTAAATTTGCCCGACACGGGTCCGTTCCCCGTGCAATATCTCGGTAGCCGTGCGCCCGATCGGCACGGGGAAAACAGCATCGTGTAGAGAATCGAACGGGCAATCGAATAGTGTGCGGTGCAGGGGTGGCACGCGCCACGTGCAAGTGTGAGGGCAATTTCATTTCAAAAAGTGCCATTTCAAACGGATTTTGGATTTTATTTTATTTTCCCGTGACCATCAGACTGAGAGAGTTGAAACAACGTCAATTGCCAAGAGAAATGTACCGCCTCTCATGGAAAAATTGTGGACAGCTAATTGATCAAAAACAATGTGGAAAAATCGCTGAATTAAAATGGTATTTGTCCATAATGTGCCACTAAAAAGATACACGGGATTTGCTGCTTAACCTGATACGCTTGATAATTGAAAATGCTATCATTAGAAAGAGCATTCAATTCTCTCCAAGATCCAATCATCACGTTTGCATGACAAGCAACAGTATTCTTAAAAATATAAATGTTTTAAACCTCTGCAAAACGATTTTTAGCGAAAATTATCTACGCCTTTCATTTGTCTTAAAACTACGCACCTCAATTATAAAGCACATTTGACAGATTCTGAAGTGGAAAGCATGCTTATCAGACACGGGCACCTCGATGCGGTGGATATTTTTTCCACAAACCAAAACGTTTAGCCGTCAAAAAGCAATCGACCGAAATGGATAGATAACCCAACCGACACAAGAACAACCGAACACCCGCCGATCGAAAATATCCCTTTTCGCGTTGCGGAGCACGCGGGTCACCCTAGTCTATATTACTATTTGAGGAGGGCGTAGTTTCTGTCTATTACGAAGGTCGCGACATGGTGCTACGTAGCGCGGGTTACAGGTCACACCGTTGCACCTACCGCGCTGAAATTTGCGCAAGTTATAGAACAAGGATGGACAACGTGCCTTTGAGCGGTCTCGGCTCGATCGGATCGATAGCGAGCGCGTGGCGCGTGCCCAAAAAGTGCAAATTCGCGTCATAGACTTTACATGTATAAATCGGCTGGCAAAAACGGGCGAAAATGGCTAAATTTGCCCGACACGGGTCCGTTCCCCGTGCAATATCTCGGTAGCCGTGCGCCCGATCGGCACGGGGAAAACAGCATCGTGTAGAGAATCGAACGGGCAATCGAATAGTGTGCGGTGCAGGGGTGGCACGCGCCACGTGCAAGTGTGAGGGCAATTTCATTTCAAAAAGTGCCATTTTAAACGGATTTTGGAATTTATATTAATTTCAGGTGATCGTCAGACGGAATGAGTTGAAACAGCGCCTATTAGCAATAAAAATGTACCGTCTCTCATGGAAAAATTGTGAAAAGCTAATTGATCAAAAACAATGTGGAAAAAATCGCTGAATTAAAATGGTATTTGTCCATAATGTGCCACTAAAAAGATACACGGGATTTGCTGCTTAACCTGATACGCTTGACAATTGAAAATGCTATCATTAGAAAGAGCATTCAATTCTCTCCAAGATCCAATCATCACGTTTGCATGACAAGCAACAGTATTCTTAAAAATATAAATGTTTTAAACCTCTGCAAAACGATTTTTAGCGAAAATTATCTACGCCTTTAATTTGTCTTAAAACTACGCACCTCAATTATAAAGCACATTTGACAGATTCTGAAGTGGAAAGCATGCTTATCAGACACGGGCACCTCGATGCGGTGGATATTTTTTCCACAAACCAAAACGTTTAGCCGTCAAAAAGCAATCGACCGAAATGGATAGATAACCCAACCGACACAAGAACAACCGAACACCCGCCGATCGAAAACATCCCTTTTCGCGTTGCGGAGCACGCGGGTCACCCTAGTCTCTGTTCCATTTACGTTTGATATGTATTGGCAGAGTGTTTTCTTCGTTATATATCGAGACGATAAATGTTTTATATGCTAATCGCGAAGTATTTACATTTTTAGAGAGCAGTGTTACTTTATATGGTACTGAAACAAACTGTTTGTGACACAGTACACGCATCTTAATGTATCACGACTATAGCAAGGGACGCAAAAAATATCTACCTTCTTTGATATTTGCAATGTTTTGACACCAAAATATTTTTGAAAGCAGCAAATAAAAAACATACAATCACCAGCCAGCCGTTGCCCAACTGAGCTTCGCAAATTTTTGTGCAGTTAACAAGGCAGGCTTCCACTTTACGCTAAGAACATTAATTTCCAGGTTCGATTCTTTGTTTCCCCGCTAGAGGGGGTGGGGCGTCTTTCCCACCCTGGGCATCTTACCCCACTCTCCCCTATCTCAGGAACCACTTGACTGATTTACATGCGGTAATTTTTGTAGGGTAGCTTCATTCCTTCTAACAAGTAGGTATTGAACTATTCTCGATGCATGTGGGTGACCCATTATGCACCTGCCACGTGAAAAACGAAGAGGTCAGTTTTGTAACAATTATAATATCTCGGTAACATACTGGGCCGATTGCGCTGAAAGTTGGCATGTAGGTGGCACCCACTAGGCAATGCATACACTGTAAACCAAATCTACAAGTTGGCTCCTTGTTACAAGTTTGGTTCCAATTCGCATACACTGAAAAAAATATTGACTAACTACGACCTAATAAACGAAGTCATGTCAAGGGAAAACTTTGCGTTCCAAAATATTTGTCATTTAACCAACCCAAAACCAGCGAGCACTCAGTAACCAAGCGACAACAACGTGTATACTAGTGCTAGGCATTACAGGAACCAAAGGGAAACAACTGGAAAACAATAGAATAACCAATGCTTAGCATACACTTCGCAATGCCACCAAAGGTACAACTAACAGTTGCGCATTCTCCAACTAACCCACTATCATGTCTGTGCAAGGTTTATACTTATGATGTACAATATCTGTACCAAGTCAATACAGCGAGCTTACCAACCCAAATACCAGGTATTCACTAGCCTGGTACTAACCCCCTTCCCTCACCCCCCCCCCCTCCCACCCACTTCACATAGGTACGATATTCCGTTGCGCCTCTCGACCAAAGCTTAAAAAAGATAAGTTTTATTTTCAGATCATTTATTAAAAAAAAAAACGCTAAATAACATTTCCGAGCGTAGTTTTTCATGAGCTCATTACACACGAATGACAGGAAATATTATCACACCAGTTTTCCACATCATGCCTTCCATGTTACGCGGTCTGGCTCTATGCCAGAAGAAAGAAACGCGGTCTCTGGACTAGCTGCAAACAATGCCACGCCGGCGGCTACCCGTACTTTGCCGGGCCGCCGGCACCGGCGCCACCCTTCAGGGCCACGCTCACGGCGAGAAACAGCATGTGCTTCATGACCTCACCATGGAAGCGCTGCCTGACTCTGTCTTTGGGCGCCTCCGACGCCCAAGACATGATACGACAGATAGCGCCAGGTGGACCGAGAGCCCGTGGGGTATTTGAGAGAGAAGACGAAGAGGGCCACGACCCATACGAGGAGAGTGTCCCTCGCTGTCACTTCCGCCACCTCTAGGCTCTACTCCATCGATGAAGACAGTGCCGCCGGCCACCACAGCACCAGGACCATCGCCATCGTTGAGGAATATATCCAGGGCGTCGCCCAGTGTCCAGGCGATGGCCTTCGGGACGCTATCTGAAAAGAGACATGCATTAAACATATTTAGGGAAAACTGCAAATGGAAAGGGCACGTGGGACGGCCGACAAAGACAGGACAGCTAAATCACAACTAAATAAAAGAAAGAGAAGAGAAGAGAGAGAGAGAGAGAGAGAGAGAGAGAGAGAGAGAGAGAGAGAGAGAGAGAGAGAGAGAGAGAGAGAGAGAGAGAGAGAGAGAGAGAGAGAGAGAGAGAGAGAGAGAGAGAGAGACGGAGACAAGGACGGTGATGAAGACAAAGACGCTGGTGGAGATGGAGATGGAGACGGAGATAGAGAAGGGAGACAGAGAGGAGAACGAGAGAGGGGGACGCTGGTCGCTGAAAGGGGGCGGAGGATGAGACGAAGCTAAGGGGAGGCATGGCGATCTTATCACCGAATGTTGCTGCGATGTGATTCGGACCTCGGCGACAATTTCGTGGCTGAATCCGGCAGTGTATCGGGGCCTCGTCTTGTGACTGGTCAAGACAGGTCACTTCAGATTACTTAAACGCATGATGGGCAAGCAATGAAGCGAACGTACCTTGATAGTTGTTCTCCCACCGGTCTCGCAGCCTCGGATATCCGTGTATACCTGTTATAAATTGCCAAACGCCAGCCTGCTCACCAACCCACGTGCACCTCGCACGGCGACCGCGAAGCGAAAGGACAAAAAACGATGATGGCGGATATTGCGCACGCGCACGTCGGCGGGGAATTCAATTCCAGAACTGACGGGAGACGCTAGTCGCGCGGCCGCCGTATGACGAAGGTAGCTGCCAGAGCTGCACGTGCAATGAGGTCATAATGAATGCTTGAATAATGCTGCTTTACGAAGTCATTAGCAATTATCCGAAAACAAACCCGGCACTATTGCACTACAAGATGGACGAAATCCAGAAGCAAATTAAAAACTAACTACGATCTTCTCATGCACTGGCTGTGACTTAGGCTTGTATACGTTCTGCGTTTGTCTTGATTTTGGCAAAGCCAAAGCAAGGAAAACCTTTGTGAACTTTTTTTTCAGTGTAGGCGTCACCTTGTCGATACCTTGTCGATTCACCAACCCCAGGCTTGTTGGCCACCAAACTAACAGTTTGTTTACAAGTTTGGTTCCAATTCGCATAGGCGTCACCTTGTCGATACCTTGTCGATTCACCAACGCCAGGCTTGTTGGCTAACAAACTAACAGTTTGTCTACAAGTTTGGTTCCAATTCGCATAGGCGTCACCTTGTTGAGTACTAGTCTGGGCCTTGTGGACCTACCAACTTCTGGATAGGCATAGTCGTTTCCTTGTCGGTTCACCAATCCCTGGTTTGTTGATGAACTAGCCTAGCCTTTGACTGGGCATTGCTAGCTTACAAATTGTCAACAAGTAAGTGTACTAACACCGCTCTGTTCGAACTTGCTCTTCCTTGCAATCGCTTTGTTTGCGTTGATACTTGATAACCTTCAGAACTTACGATTCGCGTTCGTTTTCAATTGCCACGATACTGATTCAGGAAATATTTTCTATACGGACAGGTTATTTTTTGGCTGGAAGTGGTGCACAAAACCATGACTGGCATCAGTTATTGCTCATGCTCAAAGGCTTGCGCTGACAAGAAACGAAATACTGATGGGTTATATAATCAATGAATGCATACACCACATCCATTCGGAATTGTCTCCAGTCAATAGTATTAACCCGCGCCCGGCTGGGGGTCCTGGATTTCCACGCCCTGCTGGGGGGGGGGGGGTGTTTGAACACCCCCCCTTCTAACTCGGCTCCTGGGCCACGTAGCGATACACGGAAGGCGGCGTTCGAAAGAGCGTCAAAAATAATGACGAAATCACTTCGGTCAATTTTTTGGTCAGGTCAAAGGTCAGGTCACCAGAGGTCATTGAAGGCAAAATTTCGCCGATTTCCAGGTCGAATGTCGAAAATTTCCAAGAAGCCAACGCATAACTCGGGAACCAATAGAGCTACAGCGCCGCAGAAAAGCGCATTAGATAGCCCTATTAACGCCCTTTCTAAGTAATTCTCTCAGATTTGACCTAACGTCAACGGTTTTGCCTGCAGGGGGCAAAAACTGCAAAAATAGCCGATTTTTTCGGAAACAGTTTTTCTGCAATAACTTTTGACCCAAGCCTTGTACGAGCTTACTTTTACCGGCATCGTGTTCCTCTCGTCAAGACGCATCGAATGAACTATAACTTGACCTTGAAAGGTCAACTTGAAAATTTGACCTCAGGTCAAGGTCATGACCTGACCGGAAAGGGTCATGTTGCATATCAGTCGATCCGTATCGTCGAGCTGAACACATCTAAGGTGTTTTCATCGCTCTAGCATGCCTCTATCAAAAGTTATTTGCGAAAAACTGTTAGATACCATTTGTGACCTAAGATGACCTCAGGGCATAAACAGGGGTCACGGACACCATTTTCATGTTCAGTGTGTCTAAAACAATTGTAATTCAGTGTTTGGGAGTGTTTATAATGTCTTTCGTCCAAAAGAGACGCATTTCAATTTTCTCCCATTGACTTATAATGGGGAGGTCGCAAAATTGACCTGACCTTAGGTCATCGATATCAAAATTCTGAGATATACATTTTGTACATGCTATTGCTCTTAGCAATCGCTGAAAGTTTCAAAGCGATCGGTCACTCGGTGTAGCTATGACAGACATTGAAACTTTTTATGAGGTGAGGTCACTTCAAGTGACCTGGTGACCTGACCTTGAATGACCTTGGTCTGAAATTTTCACAACATGTGTAGAATTGATGCATGATAAGGTGTACCAAAAACGGCGGCGCTCCGCGCCGCCGTTTTTGAGATATTCGCGAAAAACCACAAGGGGGGGTGTTCAAACACCCCCCCAGCAGGGCGCGGGTTAATTACGTGACCGTAATAAATACTATTGACTGGAGACAATTCCGAGTGCATATTTCCGAATGGATGTGGTAAATGCATGAGGTAGGTATACCCAGTAGGTAATACCTATCGTGCACCGTCAGCATGAAGCAAGAACTGCTGCGTATGTGGAAGAATATGATTTTGTGCACCGCATCAAGCCAGAAGTATAACATGCCCGTATGGCGAATATATCCTGAAAATTAAGCATAACAATCATGGCAGTTGCACGATCACGCAGATAATTCGAATAAATCATGATCGCCAACCAGATTAGCTTTTACAGCCCATATATGTCCATCAGTTAGGTTAAAAATACAAAGAGTTGAATTAAAGGCAAATAAATGTATTTATATATAAAAAACACCGACCGCAAAACATCTGCTCACATGTGCATGCACAGGTCCGGTCCACTTACATTGCGCGCGCAGGGGAAGGGAGGCGTCTCGACCGCGGGTATAGGCACGATTAGTGCGTCCCGCAGGCCAGAGGGGGCCTCACTCACAGCACGAACACCACAGTTCACAGATTTCACTTTTTACTGCACAAATGCTGGAACAGACCTCGTCGCTGCTCCAGGCTGCACGGCGGCCGCGCGACAACTGCTGGTTCGAAACCGCCGCGCCGGGGCCCGCTAACGGCTGGCGGCGACCGCTGATTGGTCCGTCAAGTCTGACGTCATGGGCGCAGCTGACCATGTGTAAGCTGACCAGCTGACCAGTACAAGTTAGGCGCCGGTTAAATAACCATGCGGCAACAAGTTTCCAAAACTGGTTAAGAAACAAACGTTGAAACAAATGTAGAGTTGGTCTGGATACTGAGAAGTTGGTGTGCATAGTAACTATTGACTCGTAGTTGTCACCTGACAAGCAATGCACCAGACAAAGGCTTGTTTAAAAAGTATCAGTTGGTAAACATACCAAGAGATGATTGGTTATATTACACAAGACTTGTCAATTTGGTTTACAGTGTATCCTTGACCATGTGCCACAGTTGGGGGTTGCTGCTGCACGTGCGCACATGCAGGGGTCGATTCCAGATCTCGAGAACGGCTGACCCGATTATGCTGAAAGTTGACACATGGTTAGGGAGTAGGGACCGGTGGTGCAGTGCACAAGTTGGTTGGAGGTACCCCCTCGCAATTTCGTACGTGCAAGGCCCACCCCTCGCTCGCTCCGTTGGTCGCCCCAAAAGGCGTTTTACTGGTTGTTTTCCTACTCGAAATTTGATTAGGCCCTTCGGTCCAATGAGACCATTTCAGAGCGGGAAGGATGAAAGAATCAGTGGGAGACATTGGTCTGGGCAGCCACGCCAGTGAGCCACTTGGGCTGAACCCGACCAATTGAACAGGCAGCCCAGCCCACTGGCACTCACTGCACCCGGCAAAGGACTATAGCTCCAGTGGAGCCATTCCCGCATGGGATAAAGTTGCCCGTCCAGCCCGGAGCAGGGGATCGCGGCGTGGAGGAGAAGGATTTGACTGTCCTGAGGATGGAAGAGATGGAACGGTGCCGAATCTGAGAGGGTCCAGGAGGTTTAGATACTATGGGGTATGGGCCTACATGCATTGGTCTGACCCCTGCCACCTCGGCCAACAAAATCTCCAGCTCTTATCCGACCCGTCATCGCGGTACTGCCGATTTTTGATATCGTGATCACTGATCAACGTGTGTCGCATAACACGACTGGCAGAAAACGGGCATAATATATTTCGTGTAACTAGCCAAGAGCATGATTTTAAACCAATCCGACCTCGGAGTCAAAATCCGAACAATTTCGAAGACTTCAACTCCGACTCTGGCCAAAACTTTCACTCCGACTAATTCCGGCTCCGACCCCACAGTTCTGCAGTCACACTACACTAAATTTTCAGCTTCTAAGAAATAAGCTATAGGCCTACCGTTGACAGGACCACAAACTTTGAGGCGACTTGACTACTTGACTTGGTGACCTGACCTAAAGTTTTCTGGTATCAAGCTTGTTAAACGGGCTGCAAAATTCGTATTTTGGAGCAGTTTTGCCTGATGTTTTTTTGCCAATTTTCGCGGCGCTTCGCGCCGATTCATGCACAAGCCAGAAAGAGAGATTGTAACTATACAACGCCTCCTCTCCCACGCGGGTATGCATTCTATGCAATATGCATTACCGATCAGATTAGTGGCATACATCAGCAATTATACCCTGATAGAACACTAGAGGCTTTGCCGTGTCAAAATTGAATCGGACATCAGATGTGTATATAGGTAGGTACTCGGTGGGAATTCGGTCTCGGGACTATTAAAGGAAATACCTACCTAAACTACTTTCCTCAAACCAGTTGCTTTGCCACAGGTTTATGAGTTTTTATGCTTAAAATGGTCAGGAAATAACATAATGAATATTTGCAAAAGGATTTTATTTTTATTCTTACATAAGAAGTTAAGAACCAATTACCGTCTTTCGTAGAAAGACGGTAATTGGTAATACCGTCTTAGGTAATACCGTCTTTCGCCTGATATTGCAGCGGAAGCTGATTACGCGTTGGCCAATCATATTACGTAGTTCAAACCAGCTGAATGCTGATTGGCTGGCATTTTTCCGTAAGGGAATGGATTCCTCGGCAAGGGTCTTCAAAACCTTAGTCTTCAAACCTAAAATCGATACCGATATCTTTGGCTAGGGTGATCGTTGGGCCATAAAAGCTTCTGATTTGTTCTTGTCTCAGCTCAGGCTACAAAACTGTTACTTCAGTTCAAAACCCAATGTTAAAAGTGGCATATTTGCTTTAAACTTTGAATGCATCGGGCCGAAAAAGCCACGGTAAGAATGCCTACTTTTGGGTTTTCAGTCGGTCAGTCCGTCCCCCCCCCAGTCAAAAATCCGTGGCGGCGCCCCTGGACAGGCACAAGTACAGTTCAAGTGCCGCAGGGCTCATGAGCCTGCTTTTCACACAGGCTTCTAAGGAGCTCCACTGAGCTCTAAGAAGCTTTCAGAGGGTCCAAACCGGCCTCTGATAGTCCCACTGGTGTCCATGTTCTCTAGAGGGCCCATACAGGGATCTTTGCGGACATTATACATACGTAGACCTCTGAAGGGCCACACGAATCTTTGAGGATGCCTTCGAAAATTTCTGAAAACCTCAACTGGCCTATGATAGTTCAGCCGAACTTTTGAGGCGACAGACTTTACTAACCCCAACCCGGCATCTGAGGGGTCACAACTCACGTGTCCCTCTGAGGGCCGCAACACATGTTTCTTATGTCCCTACCAACGTAGGGTCCTTAAGGATTTGACACAGACCCCGACGGTTCACACTGTTATTCGAGGGCTCCAGGCTCACCCTGGGCCTAGTCTCTTAGCGCCCGCCGCCCACACTGGCTTCTGAAAGCTCGTGTGCCCTAAAGGGCTTTCCGGGCCCACCTTAGGCTCGGAAAGCCCTAAAGCACCACATACACGTAAATATTTGGGGTGACCCACGCCGATCTCCGGGATCCTAAGCAGGCTTCTGAGAGTCCACACTGACCCTGAGTGGCCTGAAATGGCCTGGAAGTCGCAATCCTATCTCTAAGGGATCCCTTGCCGCTATGCCGTGCGTAACTTCTGGTTCCGTTAAATATTTTTGGTCGCGTTTGCAGCGCTTCCCTTCACTCGAAAAACCAGAAACTTTTTGTTCACACTCGAGTGAACAAAACACTTCTTCTCACTGCAGCAAGGATGAATGATGTACCTACTTCCGATTCACACTTCCGACATTCTCTCTCAGTCTCCGCCGAATGCCCAATTCTTAGCTACAATCGGCGGCTGGGATAAGCCCTATGCATTTCACGTAAAACCTCGGCATGCATGCGTGAATGGAGGTTTTAGCGAGGTGATCCGATTCAAATGGAGCGTTTTTCACCTTCTTCTGGGTAATGATCATGAGCGACGAGAGTCTGCACAGGGGCCCTCTGCAGTGCGTCGGCAATCGCAGCCACTGTAATTTTAACAGTCGTTTTTGTCCAGAAATTTCAATTTTTTTTTTGTAAAAAAAAATACATGCTATAGCTAGAAGGAAACCTTTGTCACCATCGGATTCCTCGCACCATTGCGCGTCGAATGATATGTAAAACGAGTGAGTAACGGCTGGGGAAAGGCAAGATTTAACACAAAACTTGATTTTGCCCCCCCCCCCCCAACCGAAAATGTCTGGCGACGCCTATGGCAAGGGCTGCAGGGTGCCCTTGAGGGTGCCACTGCCCGCCGAGACCAATGTCTTCCCCCAAAGCCTATCATCCTTCCGGCCAGTAGCGGCGGAACACCTTCAATTAAGGGGGGGCATGACTGACTGCCGACTTTTGGTCCCATTCTTTCCATGCAACGCCCATTGGACTAATGTTAAAATACCAAAGTCAAAGGGGGGCACGGTGCCCCGGTGCCCTCCCCGTTCCGCCGCCTTTCTTCCGGCTCTAATATGGTCTCATGACTCATTATCACCGAATGAGCCTAACCCAACAACACAAACACGCATCTAGGTAAACCATAGGCGGCGGAACGGGGAGGGCACCGCTGGGGCACCGGGGCACCGTGCCCCCTTTGATTTTGGCATTTTAACATTAGCCCTATGGGCGTTGCATGGAAAGAATGGGACCACAAGTCGGCAGTGCCCCCCCCCCCCTTAATTAATTGAAGATGTTCCGCCGCTACTGATCTAAAACATCAACTGTTGAGACTTTTCCATTCTCAGGATAACGTCAAATCCTTGGTCCCGTCCAGGACTCCAGACTCCAGAGTGAGAAGCTCTTCGGAGTATGGGGCTCGCCCAAGGTTCGCCGCTCACTTGCGGTGCATTTGTGTGACCGTTTGCGGGGCTGGGCGGCCCGTCCATCGAGACGGGCTCAGCCTCATGCGAGCTCAGGGACCCAGGGTAACCGCCCAGACCAATGTCTCCCTCTAATTCCTAGCATCATTCCGGCTCTGCAACGGTCTCGACAAACCGAAAGGGCCTAGCACAACGAAACATAAGAATAAACTTAAAATTCAACCGAGGGAACAGCGAGATTACTTGGTAATATGTCACTTAAACCAGGTGGGCGCCTGTCATTATAAATCGCCTCATGTGCTCAACAGAATTGGTCAAAACTCATTGCATTAGCCCTGTTTTACATTGGGCGTCCGACCTGCACCAGTCCAGAATCAGGTCAGGTCAGGTTAGGTCAGTTGAGTCGCCTCGGCGCAAGTGCTCGAAGGTTCATGGACGCGGTTGCAATGGCAGTACTGACAGTGACACAGCATACGAAAAAAACTACGACTAGTTAGTAGCATTTAGAGTCGGATAAACGTCCCTCAGTTATAGGCCAGTGACCGTCCCACCCCAATGAATGATAATGGCAATAGCAGCACTTACCCTCTGCGGTACTATTCCAATCTTCGATCTACTCATACGAACTGTCCAATAAATTGATCAGGATTATTGGAACATTTGCATACAGATGTAGGTCTGTAAGCTTGGCGTCCATAAATGGGTTCATGGTTCTGTAAGTGCAGTGAGTATTGCTACATGGCTGCAATCAACATAGGAGTGGGACCGACAACAGGATAATTGAAGAAAAAATCGGTCGATCAATTCACTGAAACCAGTGAAGTGATTTATACCTAATCACGAACAGGTGGGTACCTAAATTCACCGTTTCAAAATTGTCGTTTTAAATGCAGAAAATGTGCGTTTATATACCTACCAACTGAGGTTGTTCTCGGCAAAGGTTATTTGATAAGCCATCCGGAGTTAGAAGGTCACTAACTAAACGTTTAGCAGCTACAGTTAATGGCTCTGCAGCAAAGAAATTATATAGATGTGACACGATGTTACGCGAAAACACGACGCACATGTCTTCGTCTTCATCCTTCACGTTCGACACGGAAGACTGAATGATATTCGCCGATGACTTATCCTATATTATAGGTAACAATTATCCCACGATATCGTTGCTCGTCGATAACTGGCTACCGTTCGACCGTGACTGAAATTGATTAGTTGATGAACTATTTCCGGTCATCTATTTCCGTCATATACCTACCTAGGACATGGATGAGTAGCCGTTTGTTTAGTCAAACTATAACGGATGATACCACCACACCATCATTTATAAGCAGCCAAACGTTTTGACCAGCGAATCGCGCACGAGTAATTATTAAACCTCGCGTGTTTCCCCGAATAAAGGTATATCAGCTCGGCGACGACGGCCGTGCCCGTCAGCCACACCGAGCCCCGCCCCATCACCGGTCGACCGAGAGTGGAAGTGACGCGAGCGGCCGCTGACAGGCACACCCCAGTCCTTGAATAGCAATGGATCTCGACGATGATGAGACTGATTAACCTCAATGAGATGCAGAATCGGGGACCATATGCAACCGTACGGCCGGCGGCGCCCCGGCGTCCCCCGCAGTCCCATATACAGGTCAGTCGTGCTGGGACAATGGCCCGTCCCGCTGGGCAGCAGCCTTTCCCAGCTGGAATTAATCCAGCAACTCGGCGCGTGCCGGCGCTCCAATGGCACCGCTCACTGTCCGGTCAGAGCAGTGTGATGGCGGACAAACGATGGACGACAGCCGCCATGGGCGTTGTCCCGTACCCCATGGGGCTGCCCCGGCGATCAGCCGTGTGATATCAATTATCAGCGTGGCGAGATATGCAGGGGGTACCGGTATGTACGGCTGATTGAGAGAGAGAGCGCCACCCTTACTGGCTTCTCCTCAGCCTCAGCCTTCAGCTGTTGAAGCAAATATTATTGTTCGTTCGGCAGAAGACCTCATCAATCTATGAAGATCCATTTGCAATTCTACCAAACCATAAGCGAAATCGGCGCAACCAATAGCGATATGAAATCCTATCGTATTATGTCCGTCATTTTTGTCCGTAACGGACATAGCAGGATTCTTATAGGACATAACGGTCTCCACCCATGAAAAGTATCACACTTGTTATATGTATTCCCCCGATAAACCCGCCCTTGCGAGCTTACGTCCTTCCTTTCAACTCGGGCAAGTAACCAAAGACAAAACGGTGAAACGTTACCAGCATAGCGCCCGAAACATGCTAGCTATTTCCAGCTATCACTGCGGCTAAGAGCTTGAATTATGTCGTGACTTTCCTATTATAGTTATCTAGAGTTGTAAGTCACAATCGTGCCCAGTGAATCTCCGAAATCGCCATTACTCGTCGCTATTCCGAGTAGCAGTGGCTGCGAGCGAAAGGTACGATACGAAACAGAAAAGAGCGAAACAAGAGGGATGCTACATTCCTTGAAAGGTAAACAGTGCTAAGCCCTTCATCCGGGATGTTACCACACACGTGTAGTTTGCGATGTGTAAAACACTGCTGTGGGTTCGGATTCGGAACGTTCAACGTCTAAGTGTTTCTAAAAGAACGGTTCTATTTGTCGCCTTTACCTATATATCAACCATAAACACCCGAAAAACGGTATTCAGTTTCACTTTTTAACAGTGACATATCCATCACACATATTCATTGTGCTGAAATTTAAAAAAAAAACGTTTTAATTGACAAATATGATAGGTTGACAAAGTGCGGTATGCAAAATCATCCACGAATTAACTCACTGCAACATTTTTCAAACACCTTGCATCTGGATGGAACGAGTCACAGATAACAGTAGTACTACTGTTATCTGTGAACGAGTATTTCACCCAAAGGCCAATACCTTTCACAAAATATTTACCTTTCTCCGTTATTATGGTCAATTAACTTGCGGGTCGTAAGAACAGCCTTGCACGGTCATACAACAACTAGGTAAATGGCTTCTCAATGGCTCCTTAACCATACCTACACGGGCGCAATAACGATTCCAAACCACAGACTATGTCTGCGGGCGCTTGCGGCAAGTTTCGGTGCACCTGACGAAATCATCCCCATTCAGCGAGCGCTCACTGGGGCCACTGGATCCACTATGACCCCGGCGGCTGAGCCGCCCTTCACATATACCGACGCGGCCCCCGTCACCATTCAGGGGACCCCATTCCCAAGCTCACGGAGCTTTTCTGCGTATAAATTAGAAACGTTTATTGTGCTCATCCAACGCGTCATCATGAATAAGCATAGCAAAGCAAAACATAACTTGTGCGGAAATGCAGCTCACACTGAAAGCTGAGGCTGAATCAGCCTCGTCTACATGTGCACGCACGTGTAGATGTGGCTAATCAATTGTAGTTAATGTGCCTAATAAGCCACATAGACTAGGTACCTAATTAATCATCAGCACAGCACAAGACAGAACATTTAAAACATCAGCAATCAGCATTGTAGGTAACCTACAGATTGTAAACACCAGGGCATTCATTCATGACTCCCTGCAGTATTTGGCGATGTCGCTATTACTATCGTCACACCACCATCATTATTATAGCCGTGAGCCAGTGGTACTGTCACCACATCACTACACGATCACCGGCGGACCACAACGGTGGACCACGGACCACCGGCGGACCATACTGGGGGACCATGCAGGACCACCGGCGGACTACACCGGAAGCCCCTCGGCGGTCATCAATAACACGCGCGTAACGAACTCGCCGGTCAGCTGTGGCGCATCAGTACTCCGGCACGGACTCATTTACCGACTAATTAGGTGGTGTCGGCGTGAAGTGGACGATGAGGCGCGCGTGGCGCACTAGGCACGATCAGTGGCGCAGCGGGCACCATCAGTGGCGCACCTTCAATTCAATTACCGACGGCTAATGGGTGATGATCGGATCACTGCCGGCGGCTATACTGACTTCATCAAGATTACTTGACTTCATACCCTTGTGCATACCCCTGGGAGGAAGGGCGAAGCTGAAGAGGGAAGAGGAGAGAAAGGGAGCAGAAGAGTGAAATGGATTAGGTATTGGAGAATAAGGTAGGTAGATGAAAACATAGGCGTAGGAACAGGGGGGGCCGGGGGGGCCATGGCCCCCCCACTTTCGGAGGTGGGGGGGCCAGCAATGTTAACTGGCCCCCCCCCCCACTTTTTGCTGTCTGTACCTAACCTACCACCCGGTAACTTGACAACTATTCAGCTTGCCCTTTAATGAGGATTCCTTTTTGTTTCTACAGCGTTATTGGCCGCAATTTCCTTCACTCAATGAAGGAAACCATATCAGAGACAAGACTGTGAGTCCTGGTGACAACATTTTGTTGAATACGAGGCGCGGGACAGCAAGCACTAAAAAGGTATAGGCAATACTAAGACAATACTAGCACGGTGCAGGAGAATGCGTATACAAACGACCAACGCTTGACCTTATCTGCTTGGGGTCGGCATAGTTCGTCAAAGGCGTACTAGCTGGGGGCCAGGGTGACCGTGCCTCAGCCTCGGTTCAAACAGGCTGGGGGCCAGCAATGTCTGTTTCTGCCCCTCCCCCTTCCACTTTCAGTGCAGTGGCGGTCGCAGAGGGGGATCAGGGCCATGCCCTTCCCCCTCCAAAGGCTAATCAGGGGGCCATCATATCATTTGGCCCCCCCAAACAACCAATGGGCCCCCATGGGCGTATGGGGCTCTGGCCCTTATTCGATTGTCACGAGACTCAAGAATCCCACGCTAGCTATTAACAGCTCCCAAACCAGTCTTTGAGGGTCCTACACTGATCTCGGAGGGCCCTTCAGTGGCGGTCAAGCGCCCACATTGACCGCTGAGAACCCACATTGACCTCATTTGAGGGCCCCTAAACCGGCCTCAAGGGCCCAGCCGGCGTCTGAGGGCCTCACACCGGCCTCTGGTGGCCTCATTTCTGTCTCTGGGGTCCCAAGACTAGCCTTTAGGTGCCTTTGAGGGCCCCGCACTGAATTCTGAAGACCCGATGCCGGCCTCTAAGGGTCCGCATCGGCCTCTGAGGGTCCACCTTGGCCTAAGGGGTCCAACGCCGGCCCATGCCGGTCTTTTAGGGCCCCACACTGACCTCTAAGGGCCCATGCTGACCTGTAAGGACACGCATTAGTCTCTGAGGGCCTTGCACGGGATTCTGAAGACCTGATGCCGGCCTCTGAGGCCCATCTTGGTTTTTGAGGGTCTTCTGCTGGCCTCTGGGGTCCAACACCGGCCCATGCCGGCATTTTAGGGTCCCACACTGACCTCTGAGGGCCCATACTGGCCTGTAAGGACCCACATTAGCCTCTGATGGCCCAAGTCGGCATCTTAAGGTCTCATCCTGCCCTTTGCAGGCCCTGTACTGGTCTCTGAGGGCCTTAACCCTCGCAGGCCGGGGGGGGGGCGGGTGCTGCCCCTCCATAGGTTTTTTTTGCGATAGCTCCGAACACGCCGGCGATAGAGAGCTGAAGCTTGGCATACCTGACCTTTGAATCAAACGGGATCTTTCGACACCAACCGCATTTTCGGGTCAGATCAGGTCACTGACCCATGTGGTCATAAGTGAACCTCTGCACGGTCTTCAGATGTCGCAACTTCGCAACGCCCTCACTGCCAGAGGAGATTTCACAGGGAAATGAACCTTGGAGGACCTAGTATCCAATAGGAGTCTCTCAACTTGTATAATGTATATCTCGGATTTTTCCTAAAGTTCATATGAGGTCAGGTCATTTTCGTGACCTCACCATTAGGTATCAGTCAATGGGGATAAACTGAAAACTTTTTCTGGCGCCGGGAACGATCGATCTCCAACTATCTCAAGCACACCGAATCGTGATTTCATGCACTCCTTGCAAGGTTCGATGCGTCACTTTTGCAATGTTGACCTTGCGCGACGTCATTTATGAAGTTATAAGGGTCTTATTAGTTTTTCGTCAATAACTAGGTACCGATCAAATTGAGCTAGCGAGTCGGGAAAGCCACCTATGGACTCAAGAAGACCTGCCGAATCGAATGATATGCGACATGACCTCCTTCGACCAATTTCGTGACCTGGGGACGCCGACCTGACCGTGACCCGAGGTCAACACCCTAAGTTTACCTCACCCAAACAAAAAGCATATCACTCGACGCGCCTGAGAGAGGCGAACACGATGCTGGCAAAATCGCGGCTCTGCGGCCATTTTTTGCGAAGTTATTCACCAAAAACGGAACCGTGCCTTGAGGCACTTGACCTGACCTCAGAGGTCACCGGTTTTTGTTTGTTTTGTTGGGTTAGGCCCTTTCGGTCCAATGAGACCATTTCAGAGCCGGAAGGATGATAGGATATAGGGGGAGACATTGGTCTGGGCACTGGGCAGGCACCCTAGTGAGTCGCCGGGGCTGAGCCCGTCCAGAGGACAGGCCACCCAGCCCCAAGGCACTCACTGCACTCGGCTACGGGGTGCGCTCCCTCGGGAGCAGCGGTGCCGCTCCAAGGGAGCAGCCCGCATGAGATAAAGTTGCCTGTCCAGCCCGGAGGGGGGTGGCGGTGTGGAGGAGAAGGATTTCAGTATCCTGAGGATAGAAGCACGGAACGGTGTCAGAGGTCACCGGTTGACCTAGGACCATAAAATCGGGTATCGATCTCTGCGTCTCGTAACGGCGCACACGCTCGTTTTACCGCGACGCGCTAGCTCCACCTGGGGCGAAACAGCGAGGGGGGTCGTACCCGCCCCCCGCCCCCTCGGCCAGCGCGTATGTAGAAAACCTATAGGACCGGGCCGTGGAGGGTTAAACTGGCCTCTGAAGGCCCAGACCGTCTAAAAGTCCCACACCGGCCTCTGATAAGTGATAGTCAATCAGCCCAGTTGCAGTGGTCGCTGATATAAAACCTCTTAAAAACGTTATAGGCCTGGCTGTATATTGAAAAGACTCGCTTTGCACGTTTCACGCTTGCTCGTAATGAAAAAGTTGCTGGATGCCTCTGGAATTTGCATGGGTGCCAACGGCTGCGGAGGACAGGGGAACGCGTCCATCAGTTTGAGTTTATGGACGGGAGACTCCCTGAAATTTCAACCAATTTGTTTTCTTTTTTTTTGTCTCGATTTTTTTTTTTTACCTCTGAGCATGTTTGCGAAAACAAAGTGGCCGAAATCCGAGGAGAAATCGGATTTTGGGGGTAGGTTAGGTTTTGGACCTCTGGGACCCTGGCCCCCCCACTTTTGAAAACGTTCCTACGCCTATGGATGAAAAGAGGAGAATAGAAAAAGAGACTAATGAAGAAGGAAGACCAGAAACGAGGACCAAGGAAGGCAAAAAGTAGAGTATATGATGTTTGTTGTACGATGAGACTGCGCCACGCTAGCACCACTCCCCTATTTGTGTGTTTGTGTGTGTGTCTGTACGCGCTGCAGCCGGTCCGGACGGGCTTATTTACCGGTAATTATCCCCGCCCGGCGCGCGGCGCCGCTCCTGTGCAGCGGGCTACCGCCGGCCGGCGTCCCGGAGGTCGCAAACAGAGCCCCGCGCTGCTCTTTGTCTCGACTGAATGGTCCCCGAGCTGTGTTGACTATCGGTGACAGCAGCAAAACTGCACCGCCAAACACCTGCCAGCGCCCAGCGTCTAAATCCTGGTCTAAATAATCCCTCCTTCCGACGCATCTGCAGAACGACGGTAAATCACTTATACGCCTCTTGCGCGAACTGCGCCGAGTTGCACATTCCTGCGCCACGTCAGCCGCGACGATGACGCCGCGTCGGAAATGCCTCCCGAGCGCGGCCGCTGATTAGAGGGCCAAACACGCGTACGGTACTGGGTGTGCTCAGCACGAGCGAGGCGGCCTTGGCTATCCGGACCACCCGACAAGGTCCGCGGGCAGTTGACAGCCGGACCAACGCCGACAGCCCGAGGGACCACGGACCACTTCAGATGGGACCACAGGAATGTCCCGGCAAATGATGATGAATGACCTCGAAGATGATCCGCTGGTGGCAACAGAGGCTGATGGCGGTTCATGACCTCCGTTTAACAGGTTCCGTCTCAAAATGTTAGATACTTCAGCCCCAAGAGCAGACACAGCGTCATCGGACGGTTAGACGGCAACAACAACAAGGACACATGGTGGCTAAGTGTTTGTTCATTTGTTGTGTGAGTCTTTAGTGCCCTGGTGTGGGTGATATTTATCCACTGGGAAGCATGCGCCAACTGAACATGACCATCAACAGCGCTGTGTCCACCTACCAGTGGATTTCTGTCCGACGGCCTTGAACCTGACTGACAGAATGTGGTCCTCCGCCAAACCATAATTAGATGGAGAACCGATACGTCTCGAAGACGCGCCAGAAATGACGGCCGAACTGCGTGTAACGCGCACTTCCCCATCCATCATAAGGTCCGGTGCAGATGAACCTTGTAAAATGCATCCCCCGTGACGGTTTACTGGTGAGGATGAGACGTCGCCACCTTTCTAGAAAATGAAAAACGGGCCAACGACAGCGCATTAGCCTTGAAGGAAGCTCCCGGGGTAATTAGAGGAGCGTTCGACCCGCCGAGTCCCCTGTCACTCCGACTCCAGGTGATGAAGCGCCCGTGCCGCCGTACAGCATGGTTTGGCATAATGATGGATCTTTTTTTCAAATTTTGCATACCAACCAGCTAAATGAAGGATCAACTCCCGTGTAGGCAGCAGTCTAGCCACCGGTTTCTAACAGGTCATCTGGGGGGCCAAAAATGAGCATGCCGGGACTCGGAAGGTATTATCAAAACGGAAAAGAGAGCCATAGGAGTAGGAAGTGATCACCTACATAGGTAGTTATTATCGCACATCACGTTATTCGACAACTACAGCCATTCCAACGTTTAAGAGCAAAGACTTGTAAGTTGTAAGGATGTAGGTAACGACGACTTAATAACAACGACTTAATTTCCCCGCTCTTATCAATCTAGGTATACCAGTATGTTCAATAAGTAAGTTCCGTTTTGATATAATTCATTTATTTTTTGGCACATCTCAACCAAACATGGCTCACGGCTCGACGAACTCGCCCTGCAGGCGAACGCATCGTTTCCATCGCTTGGCCAGGTCCCGGATGGCCGCACGGAAGCTATAAGTGAAGGTCTTTTCGCCATACTGGTAAAAAGCAGACCCGAGTGCAGACCGCGAGCCGAACCTCCGGCCCCGGAGATTTTTTTTCATGTCTGCGAACAGCCAATAGTCACTGCGTGCAACGTCTGGAGAGTAGGGATGGTGTTAGAGCACCTCGATGCCCTCTGCCTGCAGGGCATCCCTCGCCACGAGGGCACGGTGAGGAGGCGCGCAATCCTGGTGGAGGATGAACCGACCACGGGCCTTCTCGGGGCGGCAACTGGCGATTACTGGCAGGAGATGGTCTCTAATGATCCTGGCGTAGGCTTATGTTTAGGCTTTCTGTTATCGCCTGGACAGTAATCTTTCTGTTGGCCATCACCATCTCCTCCACTTTGGCGACGTCAGTGGCTGTGACCATCGTCCTCAGCCTGCCTGCACGTGCCAGGTCGCGCACGCTCTCCCTCCCCTCCCCAAACCTTTTCTTCCGCTTCCGAACTGCGGAATCACTAAGAGCATGGCTCCCGCACACATTCACGAAGTTGGCGTGGATGTTAGCCGCCGGCTTGCCCTGGATAGCTAGGAATCGTATCACTGAACGTTGCTCCTTTCGGGTGGCCGATGCCATTTCTAAGGCAGTCTAAAAAAAATGGTGTTATTTGATCCGCTCCATATCGTCACAGAAATGGAATAAGAAGCTTAAAATGCGGACACATCGACATAAAGGTCTGAATTCTAATCTCTGAAAAAATCATGTGCGTAGACCGCGTGAATTTTATGTAATTGCTCTCCGGAACTTACTTATTGAACGCACCTAGTATACCGCAAAACAACTTCTTCAATTCACGTTTATCGCTATACCTATGAAATGGGGCAGCAGAAACCGTTTTCAACCAATACCTACTTTACCGATTTCAACCCAGCTATGCAACCCATTTCAGGCTCGCCTCACGGCCTAACAACCGGCATGTGTTGGATTATACCGCGGCCAAATTTGAAAGTTTACCGAATCCATGAATTAGCTCGCTTCCTGATCAGATATCTCTGAACGGTATGCACACTCTTCCGTGCAAATATGTACCCTCAGCTGTCAACCACACGATAAATATGCACATTTTGCAACAGTGACACCACAAACGTGATTCCACGCCAGTCCCGGTATACGGTTTCTGCTGCATCACGTTTCGAACTTAGATGCCTCTTTGTGGGCTGGGACAAAGCGGCTCCGTATACTCGTATCTCCAGAGAGGCCGGACGGCAGCACCACAGTCATCAGCGTATCATGAAGGGTCCTGAGTCACTGACAGGGACCACGACCCGGCGGCGGAGGCTGGTGCTCGGAGGGGCGGCTGAGGCGGGTCCATCCGGCGCACCGTATATCGGGCGGGGCAGCGCGGGCCTAATGAGGGGGCTCCGGCCGGCGCGGTCAGACCAGAGCACATTCTTGAGGTCGGAGGTGGGGGGTGGTGGGGGTCGTGTCTCTGTCCTCGGAGGAGAGGACGCGGTGATATGGGGTCGAGAGAGGACAGGATATTTGATTGGCTGCATGCCTCGCAATAACTTAACTGAGGTTTTGCGCATTGGGCTACAGCAGCCATTTACTTTTAACTTTTGTAGCATATTGTTGAGTTGCATACTTATTACTTACTCTTTGTAGGTACCGAATGTTTGCACACATACCTACTATTAATAACATGTTTTCGACTAATTATGTTCTTCATTGATAATTTTATCCATCGATTAAACCCAAATGTATTTTGGGTTTCCTCTTACTCCTTACGAAGAAAATATAATCCTAATGAATTACGGATGCTTTTTTAACAAGGGTCCAATACTTACCTAAATATCTTATACGTACTTAAGTGTACGTAACTTGCGTTGCATGTGCCATGCACATTGCACAGTGATCGAATCCATATCCTCTTATGCTCCCGTGCCATGATTTTCATCTGGTGCAAGCATGCATTCACAGACTTTCGACATCTTTCTCGTCGCTAATAATCAACCATCAAACGTCTTATAGCACGTGTGACATACCACAGAACACATAGCATGCAACATAGCATGCATACCAATGTTGTGAAATATCAACAACTTTTAGTGTTTCAACAAGACTTAGGTATGACGTTTCCGATAAAAGGCATTTGTGTCTATTATTTTGTGATTTTGTCTTGTTTTTTCATGACGATTTCTATTTTGTCGTTGAAACATTTCAGGAATGCCAGACAGAGTTTTTTGCGCAAAATATAATTATATATACCTATGATACAGACTTAACTGCTTAAGATTATATTCAATTTAAATTAAATTGAAATTTAAATTAAATTTAAGCCCTGTTTCCTACGAGTACCTACCTGACATAGTCACTGGTCGAACACCACTCACGCTCACTTACGCTATAGTGATTTCACCATTTCCGGTGCCGTTAGCTTTCCTCGTGGCAATGATTCGAACTTTATGAACGACTTATATGGCGTAGGAGGTCCAGCTCTCGCCTCCCTGTTCTCGCTATGGAATGTGGCAATGTCAGCGATGCTGATAAAACTGAGCTAAGGCTTGTTATTTCCCTCATCACCAGGAATTGACGGGATCACGACAGCCGTTTACACGGTGATGAAGAGAGATGCAGTCGTCACGACATCGGGATGGGCTTGCCCATCGCCCTACCGGCCATACGGAGGATGTACTCGTATCTGAGGCCCGGCTGGTGTGATCACGGGAGGAAATCGGTATTGGTGAGTGTTGCAGACGTTCTTCAACTTGACTCAGTGGACTGTATAACTGTGTGTGTGTTGACGTCTCGCATCATTTGGTGTGGCGACCGGGGCCTGACAGGATATAGGTTGATATGGTAATGAGGCGAAATTGGGAATTTATAATATAAGAAGTGGATGCTATATGAATGGATATAATTTTGGATCAAGGTTTAAGAGCACTCTTTTCAGAGCGACAAAGGAACCCTCTTTACAGAGAGCATGTTAAGACCTAAAAGGGTATGCAGAGCCCTCTTTTCAGAGAGACAAAGGAACCCTCTTTACAGAGAGCATGTTAAGACCTAAAAGGGTATGCAGAGCCCTCTTTTCAGAGAGACAAGGGAACCCTCTTTACAGAGAGCATGTTAAGACCTAAATGTAGAGCCCTCTTTACAGGGAGACAAAGGAACCCTCTTTCCAGAGAGCAAGAGGTATTAGGAAAATAAGGAATCAGATAGGAATGATAAGTAGACCCGGTCACCGTGAAATAGAAGACTGTGCGAACTGTGTGCCACTTTCCCCGTGCTCTTATCCGCCGCTGCACTCCACTCTTCACCATTCACAAACACAAGATTCTTCCGAACTGGTGAGTATTGCAGATGGCGAATAGGCGATGACAACACAGTATCACTGACAAGAGTTGGCCAGAGAGAGCGAGGCAGTGCTCTCTCGGCGCCGAAAAGTAAAGAAGTGAGAGCGAGGGCTGCTCCCGCCCCGTTTATGTACTGGGTCGGGAGGACACAGATGGCGACGGAAGTGATGAAATAACAAAGAAGCTACACACTACACAGCGTCCTGATAACCCTACCACGCGGTCGGCACATGTCGGCCTAACGGCTCCGACCCGCTGGGGACACAGTTCCACGTGCGACGCCACGCCAGCCCACCCCCTCCCCCCGGGTCAGTCCCTCCGGTAACAGCACATCCTTTCATACAACTGCAGCTGTAGGACACGGTCGCAGGGAGAGAGGAGCGTCCCGTCACCCAATCACTGCCATAAACTCTCTCGCGGACGGCCCATCTGCCGGCGGCGTGGCAGGGGGATGGGGGCGGCGGCGGCGTGGAGCGGCGCCGGCCGGGATCACGAGTCGGCCCGGCCCGGCAGCTACGATCAGAGCCGAAATGAGCCGCAACACCAACTACCTAGTGCAGTTTGTCGGCAACAGTGAGACTCTGGTGTTACTGCAGCCTGATGACGATAGTTGGTGAGCTGCGAGTTATTTTTAGATCTAGGTACGGTGGCGGGGTGAGAGAATGAGGGCTGAGGCGCTGAGGGGTGTTTACCTAACGGTTGGGTCTGACTTTGCTTAGTACCGGGAGTTGGGTGTAATCGTGAACAATGCGGTACCCGGTACCGCAATCTGTGGGATTCAATCCACTTCACTGGGAACCGCTGACCATGCTCTGATTCCAACCATTGAGTTTTTGGCGTTTGATATTTCATGTAAGAAGGTGAGAGATTTCATTTAGGTATATCAAAGCCATTAGCCGTAAACAGTGTGCGGATTAATGTTGAACTTTCGTGCCCATGGGATATCCGCAACACTTCTGCCGAGCTGTTGCATTACCCTTGCCGTTATGAAGCGGTGGCGCGGGAGTCTAAGAATTAACGCTTCCAATATATGGTGAGCTGCCGCAGAAAACTTCTGAAAGCAGCTATAGTGAAATACACGAGTCAGGACAATCGTTTCAACCTTCATATATTTCGCTTCAGTATGAGTGTATAGCAAAATCTATAGTATATCTATATCTATAGTAAATCTATAGCTCTATAGTTTATGAGAAGAATACGTGCTCCTAGCTTTAAGGTATTATCAGGGTTTTTTCCGAAATTTCGGAGTTACTCAGTGAAACGTGTAGAAGAAGGTGGCTGAGGCCCCAATCCGAAGTCATTCGTCTCAAAATTGCCTAATTTCCAAATGGTGGGCCTCCAAAGTTGATCCGTCTGCCAGCCAGTACCTGGAGGAGGCAGTACCAAGTACTCGGATACATTTCCCTATAAGTCCATAGGCTTAACACTAGCTAGAGACTTCTAGAGATATTTTTTTATGCCAGATAAGGCCGTCGCATACCAGATAAGGCCGCAACGGCCGTTCAACGTTACGTGGGGAAATGGGAGAAATCTAAAGACTTTTTTCTCTGACGTCTCCACTCCAATATCTCTAGCGCAACTGGCAAGCGTTGTTAGCATTGGCTCGTGTCGTCGTAAATAAAATTTGTTTGACGGATATTCCGTAAGTTGAGTGTGTTGTTGTAATTTCTGAGGCTGTATGAGTTGGACGGAATGGCGCCATCCCGCCATGCCATGTGCGAAATCTGTGCGAAACAAAGCTGTTCCTATTCATATTTGAATGTTCAAGACTTGTGGGCTTTGTAGCCAGTGCGTGTAGCTTCTAGATATCCTGTGGGTTATCAAAAATCAAAATAATTAAAAAAATATGTTGTGTGCTTTCAAACTGAGCTCATTCCGAGTGTAATTCAAGAATGTCTTAGTTCAAGCAATTAAACTTGAAAGTGATATAGCTCCAGCAATGAAGAAGCTTGGATGGAACGTTGAACCAAAGTTACCTATCATTTGTAATGTTAATGCTAAGTGCTGAACGTTACCAATAATTCGAAACATCCGTTGTAAGATGTATGACGCAGATCAACTTTGATCAAGTGAAGAAAATAGATTTCAGATGAAATAATGTCAATGTTCAAGGCTGAGCGACTGGCAGCTTTCGGAGTGAACACGAGTGGCCTTGAGACATTCTGTTTCTGTAGGTACTCAAAATAAATAAATTATCATGTTGTGTGCTTTGAGGTTAAGTGTTATCAGTGGTGCTTCATGGTTGTGCTTTGTTGTTGGTGTATGGGCATATTTTGAGCACATTGCAGCATGATATTGGTGGTGTGTAAAGCAACTGATCTCCGCAGACTTTGCACTTACTTGCAAAGCCTGCGGACTGACTTTGCAGACTGGCTGACAATGAGCAATGCATTGCTGACTGATATCATTTACACTGTAAAAAATATTGACGAGCTATGTGTCAAAACAAGGGTCTCGAAACAGTCACCAGGTTGTCAATGCTTCCGGTACCTACCACTTGACTAGTTACCGCTTAGTTAGCTTACAGGCTCAGAACTATCCAGCACTGTAAACCAAATTGACAAGTCTTGTGTAATATAACCAATCATCTCTTGGTATGTTTACCAACTGATACTTTTCAAACAAGCCGTTGTCTGGTGCATTGCTTGTCAGATGACAACTACGAGTCAATAGTTACTATGCACACCAACTTCTCAGTATCCAGACCAACTCTACATTTGTTTCAACGTTTGTTTCTTAACCAGTTTTGGAAACTTGTTGCCGCATGGTTATTTAACCGGCGCCTAACTTGTACTGGTCAGCTGGTCAGCATACACATGGTCAGCTGCGCCCGTGACGTCAGACTTGGCGGACCAATCAGCGGTCGCCGTCCGGCCCCGGCGCGGCGGTTTCAAACCGTTCAAACCAGCAGTTGTCGCGCGGCCGCCGTGCAGCATGGATCAGCGACGAGGGCTGTTCCAACATTTGTGCAGTAAAAAGTGAAATCTGTGAACTGTGGTGTTCGTGCTGTGAGTGAGGCCCGCTCTGGCCTGCGGGACGCACTAATCGTGCCTATACCCGCGGTCGAGACGCCTCCCTTCCCCTGCGCGCGCAATGTAAGTGGGCCAGACCTTTGCATGCACATGTGAGCAGATGTTTTGCGGTCGGTGTTTTTTTATATATAAATACATTTGTTTGCCTTTAATTCAACTCTTTGTATTTTTAACTTAACTGATGGACATATATGGGCTGTAAAAGCTAATCTGGTTGGCGATCATGCTTTATTCGAATTATCTGCGTGATCGTGCAACTGCCATGATTGTTATGGTCAATGTGGAAATATTCGTCATACGGGCATGTTATACTTATGGCTTGATGCGATGCACAAAACCATGTTCTTCCACATACGCAGCAGTTCTTGCTTCAAAGACTTATATGCTGACGGTGCACGATAGGTATACCTTATACCTCATGCATTTACCACATCCATTCGAAAATATGCACTTGGAATTGTCTCCAGTCAATAGTAATAATTACATACTACGTGATGTAGGTACGTGACCGTAATAAATACTAATGATTCCAGAAACTTCCGAACGGTTGTGGTGTATGCATTCATCGATTATATAACCCATCAGTATTTCGTTTCTTGTCAGCGCAAGCCTTTGAGCAATAACTGATGCCAGTCATGATTTTGTGCACCACTTCCAGCCAAAAAATGACCTGTCCGTATAGAAAATATTTCCTGAATCAGTATCGTGGCAATTGAAAACGAACGCGAATCGTAAGTTCTTAAGGTTATCAACGCAAACAAAGCGATTGTAAGGAAGAACAAGTTCGAACTGAGCGTTAGTACACTTACTTGTTGACAATTTGTAAACTAGCAATGCCCAGTCAAAGGCTAGTTCATCAACAAACCAGGGGTTGTTGAACCGACAAGGAAACGGCTATGCCTATCCAGAAGTTGGTAGGTTCACAAGGCCCAGACTAGTACTCAACAAGGTGACGCCTATGCGAATTGGAACCAAACTTGTAGACAAACTGTTAGTTTGTTGGCCAACACGCCTGGGGTTGGTGAATCGACAAGGTGACGCCTATGCGAATTGGAACCAAACTTGTAGACAAACTGTTAGTTTGTTGGCCAACAAGCCTGGGGCTGGTGAATCGACAAGGTGACGCCTATGCGAATTGGAACCAAACTTGTAGACAAACTGTTAGTTTGTTAGCCAACAAGCCTGGGGCTGGTGAATCGACAAGGTGACGCCTATGCGAATTGGAACCAAACTTGTAACAAGGAGCCAACTTGTAGATTTGGTTTACAGTGAGGTCGTTATGATCCGGTATTGTGATGATACCCTAGGTGCCTACCTTTGTTTTGAAGTGCTGAATTAACTATCAAGGTTGTTTGACGTTTGTTTTCGCCTCAATCCGAAACGAGGAAGACCCTCATCAAATTATTAGGTGAAAGCCAGCCTCAGGATGATCAAAATACTAGGGGTAGTTTTGTCATAGTAATCTGTGAAGGGTGAGGAACAAGCCGTAGCAATGCACTCGTCACTAAACCAGCCTGAGATTATTCGCCAGGTAGCTGCTGCGTTTCCCTACTTGCTGAATCATGTTAGCAACTTTCCATTTCCAGACACTTTTACGGCAAATAAATTGTTGGGTTATTTGGAAGGTGAATGACAATTTTATTTCTATAAGTCAATACATTTGTATTTCCGATTGCCCTAAAACTGTTTTTTTTAATCGTGTGCGGTAGGTTTTTATTGTTCGCAATAAAGTTGCGCACCTGTGAATCCTTCACTCAATGCGTTCCCGGCTCCCGGCGCCAGTTGCGCTGTGCCGTGCCGCGTTCGGTCGGAGGTGCGCGCGTCTGTGCAGTGCGAGTGTTTATCACTGGGCAAACCTGTATCGTTTCCATTTGTGCAGTGTCTAGTTATGAAGAATTGCTTGCCGATATATGACCTGCAGTGATCGACGTTCTGATTCAATAACTTGCCATAAGCCATTATTCTCAACTAAATCGCGCAGAGACGTTTGCAAAGTTGTCGAGGGGGGGAACAAGAGCGATTTTAAATGAATTGCTCTCCATGCAGTGCAATAGGACTTTGGTTTAATTTTTCAAAAGTTGTGAAGCCGCCCCCGGTGTCCGGCCTGGCCAACTCTCTCAAGAACCGACAGCTAACGGATCACTGAAGTTTCACTACGACGATTTCCGCCAAAGTTATGAAGAAAAGGCAAGTGCAAGAAGTACAAAACTTCTCTTGGTAATCAAAACTTAGGTTTGGCAAATTCCAAACCCTAAGTCACTACAACTGTGGATATAAATAAGCTGGTTATTGACGGCCAAGCTCTGGCCAATCTGAGGTTCAGACCTATCATCAAGTTCATGAGGCAGCTGCGGTTGGGCGGCTCACGGGCTCCACTGCATAGGCTCAGACAGGTACTCTACAAAATGTCTTCTGTGTTCTTAGGTTCAGATCTATCGATATGTGCCCAGCAAACATGCCCACATGGGTCCCATATGGGGTGAACATGGGCCAGATGGGCCCACGTGGGACATGGGCTACAGATGGGCTACCCATATGGGCCCCATATGGGATAAAAATGGGCCAGATGGGCCAAACGCATGCATGGGCTGGAGATGGGCATTCCATGTGGGTCCCATATGGGGTGAACATGGGCCAGATGGGCCCACGTGGGACATGGGCTACAGATGGGCTACCCATATGGGTCCCATGTGGGCGCCGCGTGGGTCCCATATGGGGCCTACGTGGGCTGACCCATATGGGTCCCACGTGTCACCCACTGCCATTCCCATGTGGGACCCATATGGAAGAGGTGGGGGGCCCATGTGGGCCCCATATGGGAACCATGTGGGCATGTTTGCTGGGTGCATGCTTCTGATTCGATTGATAACTGTTAACGGGCGCTGGAAGTGAAAGGTTCGCTTGATATACGAAAGGTGCATTGCAAGAAAGCATATTATTTCAGAAATACACTTTCATTTTATCTTGAGCGTTTTTGGAATGGGCCGGATGAATTCGTCATCAAACTGGTAGAGATTTCGTTTGAAGACCACCGATATTTAATAATATGATGGTCTTCAAACGAATTCGCTGGCAAATTCGATGACTGGATTGGGCGGCGTAGGATCTGCTGGTCATCTGACTATGGGTTGAGCAATACGTTAGTTTTGACCTAGTTTGAGCTTCATTCGTTAAGTAGGAACAAGACGATGCTTCTTTTGAGCATCGTCACTAAACAAGCCGCCCTCGTTTTGACATTGTTTTTCGTTATTATTGTTACTAGGTAGGTTGTTATCATACACAGCATTAACGAGGACCTACTTCCAAAACAAGGCAGAAACGCTCCAGCTATTTTTGGGACGTGGTAAAAACTAACCGACACCTGGTAACTGTCATCTGACGAACACAAAACAAGCCAGGGGCTCGCACCGTGTGTCAAAAGTAGGATGCAAAACTAGTCTGTACCCCCGACATTTAGCGTTGAGAATCATTTGACGAGGGGCTAGTCAATATTTTTTACAGTGTATTCTGTGTTTGTAGCACAAAGTACAGAAGTGGCACATACATTGTTACTTTGAAAACCTGATGTGAATTTGATGTAGAAAATTGGTGGCTGACGTTGAGTCCTTACATATTGTGAGTAGTGTACAGCTGGTGCATTGAGCACAGACTTGAGACCAGTGACGTTTGTATCAGTAGACTGTGTTTGAGTCTACTTATATGGGTAGTCATAAAGCAGGCGTCACACTTCTTTTTGCAACCAAGGAGAAGCGCTATACCCAGAGTTGCTTTGTCATCCAACCTTACCGAACCAAACCTAACCAAACCTAACCTTACCTACAACCTAACCTACAGCGCCTCTCTTCGTTCGTTCATGGTTGCAAAAAAAACAAGTGTGACGCCTGCTATACTACTACCCTTATATGCCCTGGGTTTGAGTGTGGTGACCGAGTAAGCTGGTGTGTATAGCCATGCAATAAGTGTTTTGAAATATATTTTTGGGACAGTATTGAAATGGTGTGTTTTGGCCATCTGGCATGGATGATGGAAAGGCACTAACTCAACTTCAGGAACGCTTCTTCATTATGATCATCTAAGGCACAATCATCTATTTTCTCTTCGCAAGGATTGATTACTAATTCACTGTCAATTATAACCTGGTCCAGAAGGTTTCGCTGGGCCACACGGTTCATACAGATTCATCCACAGTGCTCAGCAGTGCATGTTTTCAGATTTCAACAGACTGTAATTGTTTCTGTATGTACATATGCATCATGCAAGGGTACAACAGATGCGGTATTTGGTAAGCAGTTGGCAGCAAGGTGGTGTTTGTACTTATTGGCAGAACCAGTTGAGCAGGACTAAAACTATCCTAGTTTCTCTCCAATTTACTCAGATCCGTCTCAACACATTGAACATATTGAAAGCGTCCATCCATGAAGATGTCTGCATGTATACTCATTTCCGAGAAGGCACGCTCGTCGCTCATCCATTGCCGAGCAGGCACGTGCGTGCCCATCGCCGGCGCGCATTAGCGCGCGTCCATGGCTGGGGCGCACGCGCGCGGCCATGGCCGGCATGCACGCGCGCGCACCCATCGTCGGCACGCAAGCGCGCGCGCGTCCATAGCCGGCGCGCGCGCCGCGTCCTTACCCGGCGAGAACGCCGCGTCCGTACCCGGCGCGCACCCGCGCGCGTCCACAGCCGGCACTGACAGACCCTGACCGACGGGCGTGCTGCCGTCGGCGGTCCTGACAGATGGGCGGCGGGCCCGGCTCCCGCAGCTCCGGCAGCGGGCGGCAGCCATGGTCGGCACTCGGCATACACGCGCGCGCGCCCATCGTCGGTACGCAAGCGCGCGCGCGCCCATCGTCGGCACGCAAGCGCGCGCGCGTCCATAGCCGGCGCGCACCCGCGCGCGTCCATAGCCGGCGCGCACCTGCGCGCGTCCATAGCCGGCGCGCACCCGTACCTGGCGCGCACCAGCGCGCGTACGTACCCGGCCCGCACCCGCGCGCGTCCACTGCCGGCACTGACAGACCCTGACAGACGGGCGTGCTGCCGTCGGCGGTCCTGACAGATGGGCGGCGGGCCCGGCTCCCGCAGCTCCGGCAGCGGGCGGCAGCTCCGGTGACTGTTCCGGCAGCTCCGGCAGCGAGCGGCGTCTCCGGCAGCGCTCAGCAGCGGCGCCAAGCAGCAGCAGCGGCTGAGCCAACAGGCGGCCGCGGAGGCACGCCCCCCCCCCCGGCCCCCCCTTTGCACATTGTTCGTCCATGGAGATGTCTGCAAGCACGACCATTGTTGAGAAGGCACGTGCATCCATGGCTGAGCACTGAGCAGGCACGTGCGACCCCTTTGCACATTGTTCATCCATACATATCAATATAATTTACCTTATTGATTAGTGTGAGTCTTGCAAAATCTTAAACTCAGAAATACTCCACAAGGCAGGCTGCCTGGGTGAGTTGCTAATATGAACATAATGAACATTATACATTAGTGCAGTACCTATAAGTATCCATGCTGTGTGAAGGACTTGGCCCTCACGTTCATTCGTTTGGTGATTGCACATGGTGGCATGTGTACCAATTGTTCTCCCTAACCCTTCTTACAACTTTGACTAGCAAGTAGAAGCTGGCAAAATGCAAGGAGCTTACAAAGCATGCTTATATGTAGATAACTGAGGATGATTCTCTCAATTGAAGCATGATCCACACTCATCAGCTTCTGCTGTTCTGTTCCACAAACTAAAACTGAAATGACTCAATTTTCCTCAAAATATATTCATTTATCACTCATAAACAACAAAAATATACATTAAGTAGGTACCAGGGCAATAAGAAACATACAAGTTACATATTTTTTCATGTACAGTCCTTTCACAGCAACAATATGTAGAAACGCACCAAGACGTTCACGGAGAGCACACACATAACAAACTAAAGTTGAAGCCGGGGCTCTGCTGCAGCAGCAGGGGTGACGTACAGGGCACAGAGGTCATGTCACATCATGTTGTACAACCTGTTGTTCGAAAAAACAGATCAACATTGATTTTGAAAAACTGTAGCGCTTTCTTCAGTCACTTAGGTAAGCTTCCTCGCAAGACGTTACATTAGATTCACCACTCTTGACAAAATAATCAGATTGAAACTTAGCTCTTGTGCCTGATGCACTTACATTTCAATTTATTGAAATAAAACACTCAAATTTACCCTTGAAAATTGTTGACATTTAAATGATATTAACATCAAGATTTTGATGATCAGCAAACAAGCTATTCAAATCACACCCATATAATAACTTTGGCAATGTTGATAACTCTTGCTGTCTTATTGAAAAGCAAATCTTCAATTTGTTCATATCCAAATCCAATGCCAAGCACTGAAATCTTGTTGCAAGGCCCTAAAAACAACAGACAAAAACAAAACAGTCTTGTGGAAATCGCCAGTGCGGTGCGGCGGCCTTAACGAAATTTCCCAAGGCTGCTCTTTGTTTACATTTTAGCGATGGGCCAACTTGGCCGCCCAAGTACTTGTTTTGCGTGAGTAAGTACAATTTTGTCAATTTTGAAACGGCTATATCTCGCAAATTTTGGTACCGATTTACATTTTATGCATATCTTTAGAATCGGCAGAGTCTGGGGAGTTCATTGATTGGAAATTTATGCCGATTCCTTTCAATTTTTAAACCCTGATAATCCCTTTAATAGGGAGTTAGGTATCCCATATCCGCTATCAACTTATTTGTGATTTGCGTCTTCCTTCTTCAAATGCAATGGCTGGACTTTGTATGATCTACATATAGGTTCCCTGTACGATAAGCTATCATTCAGAACTGAAACAGGCGACCCGTCCCATACCAACAATTCAGTCCGAGTCTTGACTACCGTTCGCATCCGGCTCCGATCCGAGTTATAAGAGGAAGCCTTCGCCAATGGCCTTTAAATGCGTACTTTTATATTATCTGAAAAAAAAGATTTTCATATTGAGACAAGCCTCCCGATTTAGGAAAAGGCTTGAGAGGGTGTGTCCAATTGCAACGATCGACGTCACCCGAGACGGTGCAGGCGATGCATGAGATTAGATTCAAAGGTGCTTGATGCTTCTCTTAAACTGTGTGAATTATTTCGGAAGCGTTTGCAGGTGCTATGATGAGATACAAGAAACATTCGACACCTGTGTCCCAGCTTAGTAGACAGGTCATCGTATCACACTAAGGAAATGTATGCGCCAGCAGAACGCCTAATCAACTGATCTTCTTGTGACACCGGCATCCATACGGTGACTGACGTGATTGATGACGTAATGGGCACGCAAGCACTTGCTGCTCAAATCAAACATGCAACTTTGTCCACCTGTGGCACTTGCATCTTGCGACAGTTTTCCCCAGCAACAGCATTTTTGTATCGATACACATGCGTTATGTCAGTGAAACAATGGGCGACAGCACCCGATTCTGCAGTCCGCTCCGGAACCAATAGTGACATCATTGAGACGCCTAGTCAACTGCTGCAGTTTTGACACAGAAATGCTTGGTCTGTCTCCTTTTTCAATTTTCATTGAAATTTGAATCAGTACAGTCATCGAATGAATGATTCTAAGTTGCAGATGTTGTACAGTTTTGACAGCTCATGATAAGCAGCTAAAACAGAAGCGTTGTCAGCCGAATGTCGTCAACCGATTTGTGAATTCATAAAACTGCATCATACCATTACCGTTTATGTGCATGAATTCAGCAGAGTGCAGATACAACCAGAAGCAGAATTTTAGAGCCTCCATAGGCCCCCCGGGGCCCTGAGCAGGCGCAAACTTTCCCACTGTAGAGTTGTGACTGTACTGTATGTACATATGTTACATGTGTATGTGACAAAGTATCTCCCTTGCAGGGATGATCCCGTCATTGTTCTTTGTGTAAATGTAATATACAAGAATAAGGAGTATTCTTCATGACGGGATCAATTTCAAGCCTCATCCACGGCCCTCTAGCCTGATCAGTGATCGTTCAAGCCATCATCATGGTTAACCTCGCCTGTGGTGTCCCAAACTGCACGTTTGCAACTGGGGACGTCTCTGAGAGTGTGGCCATTGCCCTCCTCAGCAACCACAACCTGGCCCATCAGGCCCACCATCGCCCTACTTCGGACGTCAGCGCACCTCGCGCACCGCAGCTGGACCGGCCGAAAGTCGATGTGGGCGTGTCAATCGAAGAGTGGAATGTGTTCGTTCGCCGTTGGGACGTGTTCCGGACCGGTTCTGGCATCGATGGAGCGTCTGCTGCCTTCCAGTTGTTCCAGTGTGCCGAAACGAGCCTCAGTGATAACTTGCTGAGAGCACATCCGACAATCACCTCACGCCCTGTCGCCGATGTGTTGGATGCCATGCGTGCTCTTGCTGTCGTCCCCGTCGCCACATGTGTGCTACGTGCTGAACTCCTAGGGCTGCGACAGCAGCGCGATGAGACGTTTCGGGCTTTTGCAGCACGTGTGCGCGGTAAAGCCGAGACCTGTGAGTTTCGAGCCAGGTGCGGTTGTGGCCAGGGTGTGGACTACACAGACCATGTGATTATCGATGTCCTGCTCAGCGGTATACATGACCCCGACATTGCGCGCGATGTGCTAGGGTCCGACTCACTCCTGTCCAAATCTGTGAATGATGTAATCGCCCTTGTTGAAGGGAAAGAGATGGCCAGGAACGCTCTGCCAAACGCGTCATTGTCTGCTGTGTCCTCGTTCCGCCGCCAAACTCACCCCACGCCAGCACCGCCAGGTTCTGACCGTCGTCCCCCTGATCGGACACAGCGGGCTCCCTGCCCGGGGTGCGGAAAGTCCTACGCCCTCTTCTCTGAAGGGGCTCGCGGCTGGAACACCAGGCCTCATCAGGTATGCCTGGACTGTTTTCGCCTCCAACGCCAGCAGAAGAAGCCTCGCCCTCCGGATCGCTCCGCAACTGCTTCTTCCGTGCATGTAGGTGAAACAGATGCACCAGTCGTGGCACAAGTCACTGCCACCCACACTTACACCCCGGCGCCGACACTCGATCACCATGTATTCAGTGACGGGGCATGGCAGAGGGCCAAGCTTCCGGCCCACCCCCGAGTACGGGTGCAGATTCACACCGACGACTCTCCGGCGGGCGATGACCCCCCTCGTCCCATCAGCATCGACGCCGTGGCGGATTCTGGTGCGCAATCAGATCTGCTGCCGCTGGAAGCATTCCTCGCTGCGGGTCTCCAGCGCGGTAGCCTTCGCCCTGTCACTTTGAGCGTGTCAGCGGCCAACCGCTCGTCAATCCAGGTTGAAGGCGCCTTCCTCGCCCGGATCGTCGGTCGCTCACCCCGCGGGGATGCTGTCGAGTGCCGGTCCATGGTGTACAGGGTGTCCGGAAATTGATTGCGCACTCTTCTAGTCCACTTTACAAGGAAACAAAACATGCATGGGTCATGGTTTATTTACCGATATACCCTCCACCCAATCGCACACACTCCCTCATACGGTCGTGCATGCCACACATCAGGTTATACAGTGTCTCTGCACTAATGCTGAGCCACGCTCGCTGGAGGTTCCTGATAAGCGCTTGCTCGGTGATAGCCGGCTCCATCATGTCGAGCTCGCTCTGCACGATAGCCGCAAGTTCTCGATGGGAGACGGGTCAGAGCTGTTGCCCAGTCACACACCCTTGTCCCAAAACCCTGGGAGGTTGTCCCAGCACCACCGTTGAGTGCTGGCGTCGTGATGAGCTGAAGCACCGTCTTGCTGGAAGATCGCCTCGGACATCTTCGGGAGCAGCTCGACCTGTGTTGGCGCCCCCGTCTGCCTCTTCCGCTTATCGCGGACGCTGCAGACTTCTTCAGAACTCCTTCACGTAGTACTGGGCCGTCACGGTCTGACCGCGGGGGAAGATGTGGAGCT
The DNA here is from genome assembly GCF_019059575.1 of Amphibalanus amphitrite. NCBI lineage: Eukaryota > Metazoa > Arthropoda > Thecostraca > Balanomorpha > Balanidae > Amphibalanus > Amphibalanus amphitrite. Next base: position 15,547 of record NW_024882742.1, on the reverse strand, counting down.
CTGACAGGCCCCAATGACTCATCATGCCTCAGACCATGAGTTTCAGCGGCTGCTTCACCGTGTCGATGGCAGGCACTTCAGCACTGTTGTGCGCCCAGACGCGCTCGTTCTGGCAATTCAGCTGGTGCATGAGCTCGAACACAGACTCATTGCTGAACAAGACGCGCCGCCAGTCCTGAATGGTCCAGTTCTTCTGCTCCCGGGCAAATACCAGACGCTTCCGCTTCTGGGCTTCGGCCAGTTTTGGCTGCCGGCGCAGACTGAGCGGTTTGAGACCCAGGCACTTGGCCATGTAGTTGTGAACAGTGGTCTTCGACACCACTTGAACGTTCTCAGTCAGGTTTTTGGCCAGTTTCCGCGTCGATTGGCGTCTTTTCAGCACGGCCTTAGCGAGCACGATTTTGGCCACTCTGCTCAGCACAGTTTTTCTCCCACGGCCCTTGCGATTCTCCAGTGCTGCACCGCTGCGGTCGAGAACCAGTCAATAATGAAGGGTCCGGCGAGATACATCCACTTGTCGGGCAACATCACCTACCGTCATCCCGGTTTCAATCATTCCAACCGCGCGGTAGCGCGTCGCCTAAGTGTGCTCCCTCGCCATTCCCGATATGGGGCCCGCGCGCGAAGACTGCCTCTCGGAAAACGACCTGTGGCCACTCACTGCCGCTGGGGTCAGGTCACCTGCTGGGTCACGTGATCACCTGACACGCTGAGGTGCCCGGGGGCGGGGTCGCGAACCTCCCTAAGCGGTTTGGCGGGAGCACGTGCAAGATACGTGAATATGGACAGTGTGCAATCAATTTCCGGACACCCTGTATGTCAGCAGTGCAGTCCGGGACATGTATCTATCTCACTCAACCATGCTGAGTCTGGGGATCGTCGGGGAGGACTTCCCTGCTGTGGGCATCGCTGATACCCAGTCCCAGCGCGGCGACGTCTCGACTGGGGTCACCTGCGAGACTTCCTCCCTAAGTGCAACCCGGGAGCTTGGTGCTGGATGCGTCCACCCATCAGACCCCTCCTCAGATCCATGCTCCTGTCCTCAACGCACAGAGCCCCCCCTCAGGCCGTCGGAGCTCCCATTCGCCCCGACTCTGGAGAACAACGGTCGCATGAGGAAATGGCTGCTGGAACGTTACGCGACATCGACATTCAACACGTGTCCCCACTGTCCCCTATCGTGCATGGAGGGCCCACCCGTGGAAATCCACGTCGACCCGTCAGCGACGCCGAGGGCCGTCCACACACCGGCCAACGTAGCATTACACTGGCAACAGCGCGTGTACGAAGACCTGCTTCGAGATGAGGCCCTCGGTGTCATAGAGCGGGTACCCTATGGCGAGCCCGTGGACTGGTGTCACCGCATGGTTGTGACGAGGAAGCACGATGGATCGCCGCGGCGCACCGTGGACCTATCACCTCTAAACCAGTTCTGCAAGCGAGAAACGTTCGCATCTGAGACTCCGTTCCAACTCGCTCGACGAATTCCGAAAGACACATGGAAGACAGTGACCGATGCCTGGAATGGCTACCACAGTGTGCCTCTTCGTGAGTCCGACCGCCACCTGACAACTTTCATTACCCCATTCGGACGCTGGCGGTACACCAGGGCCCCGCAGGGCTTCCTGTCGTCTGGTGACGGCTACAACCGGCGCTTCGACGCTGTGTTGGCGGGGTTCCCTCGGAAGGAGCGCTGTGTAGACGACACCATCCACTACGACGACGACCTCGAGACCCACTGGTGGCGAACCATCGACCTCCTGACCCGACTGGGACGTGCCGGCATCGTCCTGAACCCTGACAAGTTCCAGTTCGCCCAGAGGGATGTGGAGTTTGCTGGGTTTCGGATCGCCGAAACAAGCATCACACCGATGTCGAAGTACCTGGATGCCATCCGCGGCTTCCCTACTCCACAGTCGACCACTGACATCCGCAGCTGGTTTGGACTTGTGAACCAGGTCGCCAGCTACGCACAGCTCCGCGACGTCATGGCGCCGTTCAAGCCGTTCTTGAGCCCGAAGCAGAAGTTCTTCTGGTCGGAGGAACTCGGGCTGGCGTTCACTCGATCGAAGGAGCTCATCCTGTCAGCCATCCGTGAAGGCGTGGAGATCTTTGACCTCTCCAAGCGAACCTGTCTGCGTCCTGACTGGTCATGTCGGGGGATCGGGTACTTCCTCTTGCAGCAGCACTGCTCGTGCCCTTCCGGAGTCCCAGGATGCTGCACAGATGGCTGGAAGGTCACCCTCGCAGGCTCTCGCTTCTTGACCTCCGCCGAGCAGCGCTACGCGGCCGTCGAGGGCGAGGCCCTCGCGATTGCCTGGGGTCTGGAGCAAACCCGCTACTTCACGCAAGGCTGCGACAACCTCGTCGTAGTAACGGACCACAAACCGCTCACGAAGATCTTCGGCGATCGCACGCTGGACGAGATCACAAATACACGGCTATTCCGGCTCAAGCAGCGGACGCTTCCGTGGCGGTTTGAGGTCAAGTACCTCCCTGGCGCTACCAATCATGCGGCCGATGCAGCATCTCGCCACCCGTCTCACCCGGTGATGGGAGAAGCGGGAATCACCGATCGTGCCGAATCCGTCCTGGTGGCCGCCATCCAACATGACGCTCAAGTGATCGCTGCCATCTCCTGGACTGAGCTCGTGGATGAGTCAGCACGAGACCCTTCTGTGTCTGCTGTTCTCCGCCTGATCGAGGTCGGTTTCCCGGAAGAATCTGCGGTGGTCAGTGACGCAGCACCATTCTGGCCCATCCGTGACGCTCTGTACGCTCAGGACGGGGTCGTCATGTACCAGGATCGGGTAGTGGTCTCATCGTCCCTTCGCCGTCGTGTTCTTCAACACCTCCACGCGGCCCATCAAGGCGTCGCATCAATGGAGCGCAGAGCTCGGGCTATCGTGTTCTGGCCTGGGATGACCGCAGACATCCAGGACACACGCGACCGATGCACCGTGTGCATTCGAAACGCTCCGTCGCAGGCCGCTACCCCGTCGCTCTCATCGCCGCTGCCTTCGACGCCGTTTGAACAGATCTTCGCTGACTTCTTTGAGTACGCCGGCCGCCATTATCTCGTTGTTGGAGACCGACTGTCTGGATGGGTAGAGGTCTTCGGGTCACCCAGCGGTACAAGCCTGGCTGGGGCGTCTGGCCTTATCCAGCACCTGCGTGCATTCTTCTTGAGGTTTGGTGTCCCAGAGGAGCTCTCCAGTGATGGTGGGCCGGAGTTCTCAGCAGGAGCGACGGCAGAATTCCTGCAAACCTGGGGCGTGCGCCATCGGAAGTCCTCTGCACACTTTCCGCAGTCTAATGGGAGGGCGGAGGTGGCGGTGAAAGCTGCCAAGCGTCTCCTGGCGTCAAACACGGGTCCAAACGGCTCCCTCGACAGTGATCGCTTCCTCCGTGCGATGCTTCAGCTCCGCAACACACCCGATCCGGACTGTAATGTCTCTCCAGCACAAATCGTGTTTGGCCGACCGCTCCGCGACGCCTTCTCATTTGTGAATCGCCTGGAGAAGTTCAGCAACCAGAACATCCGACCCATATGGCGCAACACGTGGTCGGCGAAAGAAGACGCTCTGAAGACCCGCATGGCTCGCACAGTCGAGAGCCTCTCCGAGCACTGTCGTCAGCTGCCCCCGCTCTCAGTTGGCGATAAGGTGTTCCTCCAAAATCAGGTTGGACCTGCACCCAAGAAGTGGGACCGCTCAGGCACAGTGGTTGAGTGTACTGGTTGTGACCAGTACATGGTGAAGGTGGATGGTTCTGGACGACTGACTGTGCGAAACCGTCGGTTTCTGCGGGCCTTCCGCCCGGTTTCGACGTGTCTCTCCGTGCCTGCACCAACGCACAGTACTCCGGTGTCCTCCGGATCCGCTAGCCCTCCTGGCTCTGCGCCGACTGCTGTACCAGAGGCCGGCTTCCCTGCACCGTCTTCCCTGCGCTCTGCGACCCCAACCTGCCCTCAGCCTCATGGCGCACCTGCCTCCCCGCCTTCGACGGCTTCTGGCACGCCGAGCCTGGTGCGCCTTGACACACCCCACCTGCCGTCCACGCCTGCCGGCAAGACTATGGCGGCTGCTGACGCTCTATCGCCCCAGCCCTCTCCCGCACACGGGCATGATCGCGATGATCCCGGTGAGCCACATGCCACTGACCGATCCCACCTTGCAACGTCGGTGTCCCCCCGTCCCCGACGTCATCGGGCCCCTCGTTTGAGCTACGAACCCGAGACTGGTTTGTGGGTCCCACTAGAGACACCGAAATACTAAGTGGGTGCAGTCGATGTTCATGGTATCGCCAACGGTGTGTGTTGTGTCATTGTTCCTTGTGATCTGTTGTTGCACAGTAGTTCCATGTGCCTATTTCTTTGAGTTAGTGCAGCCTCATGTCTGTGTCAGCCCGAACTGGGGGGATGTAGAGTTGTGACTGTACTGTATGTACATATGTTACATGTGTATGTGACAAAGTATCTCCCTTGCAGGGATGATCCCGTCATTGTTCTTTGTGTAAATGTAATATACAAGAATAAGGAGTATTCTTCACCCACTGTCACTCAAACAGTAGTCCCCGCCTCATTGTCTTCAACTGTCGGTCTGAACGCTGGCCGCTGCCCGATATTGGTAGGTATAACGAATATTTACCTTATTTCTATATTGGACATTATCTGCTCGGACACTGGCCTAACCGGCCGCCCCTGCAGTCGAATGACGTCAGCAGCTCGTTAGAGACGGCACCGCGTGCGCTAGGGACCGGCTCCGTCCTGCCGCACCACGGGCCAGCTGAGGCCACGTGCAGATAACATCGCCGCTATACGCCAAACGCAGCCCGGCCTCGGACGTCACACCGTGAAAATACCCAGATAAATGGCCGATTTAGTGTCGGGGATAGGGTATTTTTTATCAAATTGCTCTCGCACAAAATCTGGTTTTATTGCGAAGGCATTAGGCCATGGCGCTCGTAGGTGGGTAGATATTGGTTTGTAGGAGCGGCGCGTAACCCTTTTATTTATCTTTGCGGCGAATTGGAAGCTAAGTCGGCTATTGCGGTCGATAATCCTGCGTTCTCGGTTGAAATCGCATGCCCGAAATCCGGGAACATGAACGATTAAAATGGGTTTACTCAGCCGTTAAGTCCACCTAACCCCGGAGTCACAACTGAGGCTGGCTGATGGCTGTACCTGTTATACACTGAACAGCCGGCCAGCAACAGATCATCAGCGGAGCGGAGCATCCGGATGTGCCCGGATCTAACATCCTCTCCCGCTAGTTCAGGACACGGGACTACGTCACGAACGCCCTCTTACCGCTGTACGTATTAATGCATTGTAATTTGGTACTAAAGCAGTAAGCGCTGACACTTGAGAATGTAGGTGACTGTACCGTTTCTTGGCGCAGTAAATGCGTGAGCATGCTATAAAGAGAGTTTAGACCGTTTGATTACACTTTGGCTTTTAGACTATCACTCGCTCGCCTCAAAGAGCAATGAGCTCTGATCGTCTCCATACACCGCTTTACAGCGCCGGTTGACGTACCGACGTTGGAGCCGTGCTATGAACGGTGATACACTCCCGTTCGTGTGCGGCTCCGAGCAAATGCTACAACCGATGTGACATAGCGACATTCAAGAATTTGTCCTGATACCGTCCAAACTGAGCTGGTTGTGCCCGACTTCCAGGACTAGTGTCACAACTGTATGTTCGTAAGTCGTATCGTATATATGTAACTATGCTCCACTTTCTCATTTTCGAGTAGCTTAGTCCGTTTGTTGACATGCGGTACAGAAAAATGTATGATACTGAATGTAAGTTGGAGACAGTTTGTGTTGGTTGTGGTTTCGCCGACCCGCTTCCAATAAGGCTGCAGCTGTTCCAGTTGCTATCGACCAAAGTATGTTCAGAAGTACATCGTATTCAGGATGTAGCTGTCGTCGGAAAACATGTCATCAATAGCATCTACAAGTGGAGTGATGAGGCGGGCAAGCCATTTATATCAATAGGGCATAGCTGCGTTATTAGTACAGTGGTATTCCTACTCTAAAACATGATATCAAAACACATTTCGTGCATCTTCAAAGAAGCTTCGTAGAATTGAAAGTGTTTCTTCATACCACGTTGAACTTGTTTTGAAAGCGTTTCTAGTTAAAGTGTTTCATCGGTACAGCGAAAGAAAGGGTTTGTAACTATCCAAACCAAGATTTATGATGACTTACCTATTGGGTTCTGAAAAGTGATTGGGGCCTCTGAGAAGTGCTGATAATTGTGATATTATATAGGTATAGCCATTAATCTATCAAGATATAGTTGAATACCTACAGGTTAGAGTCAAAACATGTACACAATCAATTATACCATCTGATGAATGGAAAACGTTATGTCGTTTTATTCAGACCGTGCTGTAGTACGCTTATTCATTTTTTATCCGGGACTTTTTTCTCTAAGCACCTGTCTGTTTTGATGTGTAGACCTCGCTCCCATGTAAACACAAATCAGTCTTTCCACACCTTCCGCGCAGTCTCCCGGTCCGGCCAATTAACACCTCCATCAGAGCGGTTCCGCGTGCCTGCGGGCGGTCCGATCTATCCGAGACTGGCGGACGGGCCGGCCACGCCCAATACGGTAGGTATGGGGGGGGGGGGGCTCAGTGGCATCCACTGCCCACTGCCACTGCTCTGACCCCTGACCAGGTCATTGGCAGACGGGAGCGGGGGCGGGATGGGTCCGATCACCCGTCCCAGTCGGATACACACAGCGCGTTAACCCGAGGTAACCAGTGGGCGGCACCGGCCGGCGGCGACCCCAGCTGGTGGTCACACCACCTCCAACGCGAGGAACCAGTGCTAACGACCGGTCGCCGATGAAATATACATGGAACCATCTCATCACGCGCAGGTGTCCGGATTTCGGACGGTGATAAGCGCGAGCCGATAGAAATTAGAAGGCAGCTGATCGGAGACCAGTTCATTATAAAACATGATTGGAGATGTGTTTGGGAGGACAAATATTTACTGCTGCTGCAGTTCAGCTCTGAGCACTTAATCGACAGCGAATGTAGGTATGTGATACACCTAGTTCTATCTTAATCCTACACAGCACATTGCACATGCAAATGGCGAGACGTGACAAATGGCACTATAGTCTGGCAAACCTAAGAAAGAACGATGTTAAAGCGCCTGAATCACTTTGCACGTGTTTTGGGTGTTTCGATCACTTGAAATGAATGGTTCGGAGCAAGGTTCGGAGAAATTTGTGTGAAAAGTTGTGATAGGAAATATGCTCTCACAGTATAAATGCACATGCATCAACGGCCGCAGCATTTCAAAAATCAATTTTTTCTATAGGTTTGCCAAACTGTAGTTATTATTTAGTGCCATTTGTGTGCATGGTAGGTATAGATGCCATGCACGATTGCACACAGCTGTTTCAATAGAAGTGTTTTTGTTGTGGCATCGTCTCATGTGAACACATTAGCCTAGCGGAAAGTTCATTCAATAAATGACAGACAACCGAATGAATCAAAGACATGGCATGAGCCGCAGCCTCCACTCAGTCGGTCGAAGTTTGTTATTTCACGGCTCACGGGAGGCACGCCACCTCCTCAGATGGTGCCGTCTAAGCAGGCGATACCGCCACTCCCATGTTAGCTACCCCTATGGTGGCAGGTCGGGCCAAAGTCCTCGCGTGTCAGCGGACCTATCCCCGCCCGGACCACGCGGCCGGAACACGTGAGGGGGATGGGATACCAGAGCCATGACAAGTCCGGCAGTCCGGTCCCCGTGGGAACGGACTCCTGTCTAAAGGGAAACGTCATCGACGCCTGGTGTGCTTCAAAGTCCTCCATGATAACCTATTTGTCCATCTATGTATTTGACGCTCGCTCTTGTCTATTGCATCAGTTTTTGTCGTGATAGCTGTTAGGGTTTTGTAACTTTTTGTCTATCTTCGATGCAGCCAGTATTTACGGGCGATAATATGCGACAGTGTTGCTTTGCATGCACTCATTTTCAGCTGATTTAATGAACATAGGTACAGACGTGTGGTATCCAGTAGCTCCTACGCACTATCAATGCTCCATCACTTGAAGGTAGTTGGAATACCGGGTTCATTGACACCCTGTTACTCGAGCTTGGAGACCACATACCTACTCGTAATCCCCGTATTAGTGGCGTATGTTGCAGCTCATGCATATTGTAGCTAAAGCTGCAGCACAGAGCGTAGTAGTGAAATGTGCATAGACGTCCTGAACCCGGATATCAACCGGTAAGATTACTTTGCTAGCCGGTAGTACTACATAGTAGTCAGTAGACAGTCGATACTCTCCAGACAACCGTAGACACATACATTCATTGTTAAACGAGCACGAGTCAGGCACTTGCCCTTATCGGCAGCTAAATATGCAGTAATTTTATTGAAGTCAATAGCTGAAATGCAGGGTCAACCCCAATTCAATTGTAACTTCATTCTGATTACAAATAGGCATTATTTTTACCTACCAGTATAACGCCTTTTGGGGCGACTAACGGAGCGAGCGAGAGGGTGGGCCTTGCACGTGCGAAATTGCGAGGGGGTACCTCCAACTGACTTGTGCATGGCATCCTACTAACCGGTCTCTAGCGATGTGCCAAATTTGGGCACAATCGGCCCAGCCGTTCTCGAGATCTGGAAGCGGCACCCTGCACGTGCGTACGTGCAAAATGGGTCCCAACTGACTTTTGCACGGCACCCTACTAACCGGTCCCTAGCCATGTACCAAATTTGAGCGCCATCGGTCCAGCCGTTCTCCGAGATCTGGAATCGACCCCTGCACGTGCGCACGTGCAGCAGCACCCCAACTCTGGCACATGGATATGCATTGCCTAGTGGGTGCCTACCTACATGCCAACTTTCAGCGCAATCGGCCAAGTAGTTACCGAGATATTGCAACAATTACAAAACGGACACCTCTTCGTTTTGCACGTGGCACGTGCATAAGGGGTCACCCACATGCATCAGGAATAGTCCAATACTTGGTAGAAGAAATGAAGCTACCCTACAAAAATTACCGCGTGTAAATCGGTCAAGTGCAGTTGCTGAGATATAAGCCTCGCAAAAGCGTGACCACGGCCGGCCGGCCGGCCGGCCGCTCATACTCAGAAATTTCCGTTAATCTAAGGAACCAGTATAACGCCTTATGGGCGACTAACGGAGCGAGCGAGAGGGTGAGCCTTGCACGTGCGAAATTTCGAGGGGGTACCTCCAGCTGACTTGTGCACGGCACCCTACTAACCGGTCTCTAGCGATGTGCCAAATTTGAGCACAATCGGCCCAGCCGTTCTCGAGATCTGGAATCGGCACCCTGCACGTGCGCACGTGCAAAATGGGTCCCAACTAACTTTTGCACGGCACCCTACTAACCGGCCCCTAACCATGTGCCAAATTTGAGCGCCATCGGTCCAGCCGTTCTCGAGATTTGGAATCGACCCCTGCACGTGCGCACGTGCAGCAGCACCCCAACTCTGGCACATGGATATGCATTGCCTAGTGGGTGCCTACCTACATGCCAACTTTCAGCGCAATCGGCCAAGTAGTTACCGAGATATTGCAACAATTACAAAAGTGACACCTCTTCGTTTTGCACGTGGCACGTGCATAAGGGGTCACCCACATGCATCGGCAATAGTCCAATACTTGGTAGAAGGAATGAAGCTACCCTACAAAAATTACCGCGTGTAAATCGGTCAAGTGGTTGCTGAGATATAAGTCTCGCAAAAGCGTGACCACGGCCGGCCGGCCGGCCGGCCGCTCATACTCAGAAATTTCCGTTAATCTAAGGAAAGACTACGCTCGCTTCGCTCGCTCCGTAAAAAGACTACGCTCGCTTCGCTCGCTCCGTAATTAGCAATCTTTCGCCATTTTTCGGTCGGTTCGCTATCAATGCGCTATTAGACATTCTTCCGAAACAGCATGGTGGCCCACATAAATGTGTCAATTATGAATAGTCATTTCAAGCAGCGACTAAGAGAAAAATGCGTTTGTTGATCAAATTGGTATTCGTTTTAGGTGATTGCCTTGCACATTTCAATAGCAATAAATTTATCATGCACAAAATGACTCATTTTAAGCATACATTCTTCGTGGCTCACATATTAGGTGCATAGTGCAAGCGATATCGAAAGGGGTTAAGTTAAACGGTCGCTACTCAAGCGCGTGGCAGATCAGGATTAAGATTACACACCAAGCTTTAGGCGTTGGCATCGGAGTGACAACATATAAGAGTACCTTACTCTCACCCACGTGGCCTATCAATTCCGACGCACTTTCTATAATATTGCATTCACTAACGGGTGCGACCCCGCATTTAAAAACACACAAATTAGGACGCCGTAACGTATCAAACAACTGTTAATCCAGCCTTTTCGGCATTAAAATGTCAATAAACCCTTCTGAAGTACGGTAAGCCAGTCACCATGCCAGTTTGGCGACATCGTAAAGATATGCACGGTAGAGTATTAGCCGCACGTATTTTTAGCACCGTGCAGCCTGGGAACTACTGGAAAGCCTCTCTGTGTAAAAATCAGAAAGCTGACACATCCACGCGAGTAAATCTTGGCCTATCAAAGAAGAATGGCGATTGCAGCGGGACTCCATATTCGGGTAATTACCGTTACATTTCCGGGTAGCCACAGCTAGCGGCGCTGCGCTGTCATCTCTCTCGGTGACCCCACCCGGTAACAGATCACGGATGTCACCTGGTGACCTTGGCGACCTCTGCAGAGTCGCCGACCAGCGAATGGAGGAGGACCTCGTGTGTCATTGACATTGTGTGCCCATGTATGGCGAGCGGTTGGCGAGGCAGTCGATGGGCCCGAAAGTATCGTGCTATGGCTATTTGAGAAGACAGAAGCGCCCGGGAGACATACAGTCATACGCACGGCTGCCATCGCTCCCGTCCAATTCACTCCGAGCAGAATCCTGGAACCCATCCTCTACCGATGCATGTTTCTGGCAGTGTTGACGTGCCGGCACATATACAGACGCCTCCGTGTGCACCGATGCGGCGCGTTCCCGCACTCCGAGTGTTCTCGTCGTGCCGGACCCGTGTCGTCTGTCGGTCGGTCGGTCGTCAGCTCTCCTGCAGTATCCGCGGCCCGCACCTACCCCGGGACCACCCGTGCAGCTGTCAGAACTGTTGTCAGGCACGACGCAGCCGCCATCGGCAGCCGGTGGCCGAATGTTGTTCGATTTCAGGACGGCGCTGTCGTCAGGCGTGCTCAGATAGGGTGGAGGGGTGCTGGAACGGCCCAGTCCGATTCCTTCCTCACCAGAAGTCGTGTAGTACAGGCTAATCAAAGTCACAAACGACATAGGTACAAGGCCGTCCGAGGCAGCATCTCTGGCGGACGAGCGCTGATGTATGCTGGGACAGCTCAGACCGTGTCAGCGCTGACGGCACAGACCACAGAGTGGTGTGATCTGGCAATAATGAGTCACGCACTGACTAGGTAAGTAAAGATACGTGTAAAATGATGTCCAGGGAATAGGCAAACACTTAGACATGCGGAAGAAATGACGTTAAAGCATGTATGTACATGCAAGATACAGAACACGACCTTGCAAGAACGTCTGCTGGTGAACTTTAAGATGCATATGTCGTCTGTTTAATAGCACGACATAGCTGTGGCTGTCTGCTGATTTACGTCTAAAAGCTACATGTGAGCCAATTTTCAGTGACACTTGATCTTCGGCACGCAACATTTTGTTTTAAATTTTGCATAAATAACACCGGAATGTTAACGGTAGAGACAATGTTTATTAAAATAGCGCTTAAAAACGGATAATAATCTGAAACCAAAGTAGCGGAGGGGCGGTAAAATTAACCGTATCTGTTTTCACATGCAGCCACACATATGGAAGTATTATGCAGGAACCGCACTGACACGTTGTGCCAACATTGCGCGTCGGGTCCTGACTCCTGACTTGACAACCAAATAGGGCCAACTACGTTCAGCACTTGCTATATGTAGCCGTTGTGCCCTGAAATGCTAAAATGTGTCTTAAAATGCACCGTCGGTGCCATCAAACAACCCTGTTTCGGATACTCCAACCAAACTTGGTCACCAAATCGGTGTACCTACCAGCTGGGCAATAAAAAAAAAATCCTGAACAGGTTGACGATTTCCTGCAGTTCAATCGCTGACGATCGCCACTGCTCATACACAACCACATAGAGCTACCGATAATGAAAAACTACCATAGCATGAGTCACAAACGGCACACAAAACTGAGACAGATACAAATCACGCGACGATTGTCGCCCATGTATTTCATGTGAAAACGGTAAGTTAGCGGGGATTCACGAATTTAAGCGGCCCTTGAATGGATACACCATAAAATAAATCGCCTGGCGCCCATAAGTCGCTCAGAAGTAGCCCCCTCTCAGAGTCTGAGCTTTCTGCAAAGCAGGTTCTAAAAACGCGGATCCAAGCTGTTACTTTGAACTGTAGACCGTAAGATAGCAGTTGCCTCCTTTGATGACCACTTTAGACAAAAAGCTATGTTAGGTATGTAAATAAAATGCAAATAGACATCTCACATAATTTTGTCTCCCTGCGGTCAGAAGGTATATTCTACCCCAAGAAACCTTACTCATAGCAGTGTACGTAGTCGTTAACAAACGCTTTATACTCACAGGCGAATCGCAGGATCGTTTGATATGCGTGAGTTACATTTTATTCCATGCTTGCAGTCAGCCTTGGAGAGAGTTATTTCATCGATGCTTCTTCACCAAAGTAACAATAAAAACCTAAATTCAACACGACGTTTCTAAATATAAGCATCCAATATTTATAGCTAAATGTGACAACATTGTACAAAAAGGGAATATATTTTGATAGGAAATCAAGCCACGGAATATGCGGGTCTCATGAGAATTGCGATTAAATCAAAAGGCTAGCATGCTAAACCTACCAACCGGACCTATTGAAAAATGGAGCTTACACTATGTAAGTAGAATAAAATTGAGCCGTTACTATTTCACGACATGGTCATGATTATTCACAACTTCCTGGTTACTTTGGGACCACGACTTTCTTCAACAATGTTCCGTTGCCTTTCCACATTGGCCAAGAACACAATTTAAAACGAATCCACTTCATATTAACAAAATCAAGCACTTGCATAGACCTACACTCTTCGACATTAAAATGATGCCTGTGCCTTAATCGTCATCTTTAAAAAAAAAAAAACAATCAAGGCTGAAACTACTATATCCCTGCTTGAATAGCACACTGCTGCACCGTAATATTGTCTTTTCTTCAACGAATGGCAGTTGCACAACATCGTGCGAGTTCTTTAGAACTCATGCATTGTAAAGTACTAAACGATCAAAACGACTCTACTCCACGGTCCTCTTAGAGAGTCACCATTACCCCTGGCACGGCTGACAGGTAACATCTAATTAATATCCATTTCAAACTGGCTTCCACGTGCCGGGAGAGATTGGATCCTCGGCGACGGCTGCGTGTCAATCTCCGATGACGCGGTCCACGTGGTAGCTAACCGCGGTGACAAGCCGCGTGGGATGTCGGTGACGGCAGACCCCTTACGTCGACAGTAAATGTCACCGGGACAGCTCAACTCACCGCCGGCCAACAGCTCAACTCATCAGGGTGAATAGGTAAACTCACCACCCGCGACAGCTTAGCTTACCCAGTCAAAGGTTCTACTGGCATCGAAAGGAGTCGTTAGACTCACTGTTCATCAACGTTCATCCCAAAGAAAGTATCATCTTTCTGGTGCAACCTCAATTCTGATGTATGATAAGATCGAACATCATCTGCAGGCAACGTATTTAAACTGGATCTAGGTAGGTGCACTTGCAGGTATGCCTAAGCCTAAGAACGACAACAAAGTACACAACATATGAACCATGTGCTGCGGACATTGATGAGTAAGAAGATACAATATATCTAGGTCGAATACACAAAATCTCAACACGACTCGATACACCCACCACCGGCAACACAGCCAGAGGCGTGGGAAATCCGCCGTGCCGTGGGAATCCTACCACCGAGAGCAGTGGGCGGCCAGCCACCAGGAAAACGGTGCCCAGCCAGGCCAATAAGGGCAGCCGCGCCGAGCTATTTTCATTGGCCCGACCTACGCTCACTGCAGTTCTCAGTTCTGGGCCGGTCGGAGTCAGGCCTTTTAATATTGCCCTTTTCGATCGAGCGTTAGTCATGCACGTTTCCTGGAATAGAGACTAACATCCATCAAAGATGTCACTGCCTATTGATCGTCAGTAAAAAGCATATATTCCTTAGTGGGCGCTATCAGTGGGCTATTACTTCCATGACGGGCTTAAGTGACTAAGTTCTGATATATTATGATAGTGAAACGTCTTTCCTTCACAGGTGCATGCGTAACTACCGTATTCAGTTAATCCGGCGTGCCCGTAAGTGTCAAAAACTCTAAGCAAAACCAACAAAGCAACACTTATATACATTTTACGCAAAGCTAAGGAAGGCCATGAAACAGCGACGCCTCATCTGCGAAGCATCGCCTGCAAAATATATCCCATGAGAGGTAAAAGAAAGTTTTATCACTTTCACTTTTCTTCTTCAAATAAAGTAAGCGTTGTATGTATAAATATCCCAGAACCGCTGTCCGCTTATGGCCGCCGATAGAACCATTAAGCCATCAGGGATGTCTTGGGAAGGCGCGGCATGACCTTTCACTGTCGGACACGGCCGGGAGCCAGCTCTGAGTGCTGACCAGCGAGGAGAAAATGGAAGGTGAATTGTGAGTACAACGCACGACGAGGTCGCAGTCGGCACCGATCACCGGCAGAGGATACGATGGACAGCTGTTTACGATGTTTGTCTACTACGATGGACTTTGGTCAGCTGTCTGTCAGACTTTTGAGTCTGTGTCATGATGATCACCCATTGCTCGCAGTCTCCGCTAATAATCTACCCGCCCCTCCGTGCAAGGCGGTCCTTGAGATGAGCGACCGCAGGCACCCGGTTCACACCTCTTTTTGCGCCTAGTTTACACCAGCCCTGTCACGTCCAAAACACATGCAGATAACACTCAGAGGTCGCAGAGACGCCGCAGAGACGCGAGAGACACCGAGGGACGCCACACGCACGCAGGGGCGCGGCAGATAAACAGAGCAGAGACCACAGCAGACGAGATGAGCTCCGACCTTGCGCGGCGCTCTCTCAGCGCAGCCCTTCCCGGTCGGTTAATTTTGGTCCATTTACAGCGTGAAAGGCTTGTTTGCGTTCGGCGGGTGACCTCAGTGTTAACCGGGCTCGTTTCGTTGATGTCCCTGGGGGGGCGGTGTCAAGAGAGCAGTCTGACTGTGATGACCCCGGTTACACCAGCCTTGGGATAGGCACAGCATTCGAGCTAATTACGAGCTCTATCATTGGTGAATCTAGTAATTTAGCGCGTGGTGTAACCGCTGACAAAAGTAGAAACGCAAAAACAAACGATTAAAGTCATCGCCAGTTCCGAAGAGCGCAACAGCATCACAGCACATCGCATCTCTCTCTATCTCTC